>NW_028176276.1:7500-12996 GCF_949987555.1 Borostomias antarcticus
TGAATTAACCCTCCTAGCTGCTGAATTAACCCTCCTAGCTGCTGAATTAACCCTCCTAGCTGAATTAACCCTCCTAGCTGAATTAACCCTCCTAGCTGAATAAACCCTCCTAGCTGAATTAACCCTCCTAGCTGAATTAACCCTCCTAGCTGAATTAACCCTCCTAGCTGCTGAATTAACCCTCCTAGCTGAATAAACCCTCCTAGCTGAATTAACCCTCCTAGCTGCTGAATTAACCCTCCTAGCTGAATTAACCCTCCTAGCTGAATAAACCCTCCTAGCTGAATAAACCCTCCTAGCTGAATAAACCCTCCTAGCTGCTGAATAAACCCTCCTAGCTGAATTAACCCTCCTAGCTGAATTAACCCCCCTAGCTGAATAAACCCTCCTAGCTGAATAAACCCTCCTAGCTTCTGAATTAACCCTCCTATCTGAATTAACCCTCCTAGCTGCTGAATAAACCCTCCTAGCTGAATTAACCCTCCTAGCTGCTGAATTAACCCTCCTAGCTGAATTAACCCTCCTAGCTACTGAATTAACCCTCCTAGCTGAATTAACCCTCCTAGCTGAATTAACCCTCCTAGCTGAATAAACCCTCCTAGCTGAATAAACCCTCCTAGCTTCTGAATTAACCCTCCTATCTGAATTAACCCTCCTAGCTGAATTAACCCTCCTATCTGAATTAACCCTCCTAGCTGCTGAATAAACCCTCCTAGCTGAATTAACCCTCCTAGCTGCTGAATTAACCCTCCTAGCTGCTGAATTAACCCTCCTAGCTGCTGAATTAACCCTCCTAGCTGAATAATCCCTCCTAGCTGAATTAACCCTCCTAGCTGCTGAATAAACCCTCCTAGCTGAATAAACCCTCCTAGCTGAATAAACCCTCCTAGCTGAATAAACCCTCCTAGCTGAATTAACCCTCCTAGCTACTGAATTAACCCTCCTAGCTACTGAATTAACCCTCCTAGCTGAATTAACCCTCCTAGCTGAATTAACCCTCCTAGCTACTGAATTAACCCTCCTAGCTGAATTAACCCTCCTAGCTGAATAAACCCTCCTAGCTGAATTAACCCTCCTAGCTGAATTAACCCTCCTAGCTGCTGAATTAACCCTCCTAGCTGAATTAACCCTCCTAGCTGAATTAACCCTCCTAGCTGAATTAACCCTCCTAGCTGCTGAATTAACCCTCCTAGCTGAATTAACCCTCCTAGCTGAATAAACCCTCCTAGCTGAATAAACCCTCCTAGCTGAATTAACCCTCCTAGCTACTGAATTAACCCTCCTAGCTACTGAATTAACCCTCCTAGCTGAATTAACCCTCCTAGCTGAATTAACCCTCCTAGCTACTGAATTAACCCTCCTAGCTGAATTAACCCTCCTAGCTGAATAAACCCTCCTAGCTGAATTAACCCTCCTAGCTGAATTAACCCTCCTAGCTGCTGAATTAACCCTCCTAGCTGAATTAACCCTCCTAGCTGAATTAACCCTCCTAGCTGAATTAACCCTCCTAGCTGCTGAATTAACCCTCCTAGCTGAATTAACCCTCCTAGCTGAATAAACCCTCCTAGCTGAATAAACCCTCCTAGCTGCTGAATTAACCCTCCTAGCTGCTGAATAAACCCTCCTAGCTGAATTAACCCTCCTAGCTGAATAAACCCTCCTAGCTGAATTAACCCTCCTAGCTGAATTAACCCTCCTAGCTGAATTAACCCTCCTAGCTGAATTAACCCTCCTAGCTGCTGAATTAACCCTCCTGGCTGAATTAACCCTCCTGGCTGAATTAACCCTCCTAGCTGCTGAATTAACCCTCCTAGCTGAATTAACCCTCCTAGCTGCTGAATTAACCCTCCTAGCTACTGAATTAACCCTCCTAGCTGAATTAACCCTCCTAGCTGAATTAACCCTCCTAGCTACTGAATTAACCCTCCTAGCTGAATTAACCCTCCTAGCTGAATTAACCCTCCTAGCTGCTGAATTAACCCTCCTAGCTGAATTAACCCTCCTAGCTGAATTAACCCTCCTAGCTGCTGAATTAACCCTCCTAGCTGAATTAACCCTCCTAGCTGCTGAATTAACCCTCCTAGCTGCTGAATTAACCCTCCTAGCTGCTGAATAAACCCTCCTAGCTGAATTAACCCTCCTAGCTGCTGAATTAACCCTCCTAGCTGCTGAATTAACCCTCCTAGCTGCTGAATTAACCCTCCTAGCTGCTGAATTAACCCTCCTAGCTGAATTAACCCTCCTAGCTGAATAAACCCTCCTAGCTGAATTAACCCTCCTAGCTGAATTAACCCTCCTAGCTGCTGAATTAACCCTCCTAGCTGCTGAATTAACCCTCCTAGCTGAATTAACCCTCCTAGCTGAATAAACCCTCCTAGCTGAATAAACCCTCCTAGCTGAATTAACCCTCCTAGCTGCTGAATTAACCCTCCTAGCTGCTGAATTAACCCTCCTAGCTGCTGAATTAACCCTCCTAGCTGCTGAATTAACCCTCCTAGCTGAATTAACCCTCCTAGCTGAATAAACCCTCCTAGCTGAATTAACCCTCCTAGCTGAATTAACCCTCCTAGCTGCTGAATTAACCCTCCTAGCTGCTGAATTAACCCTCCTAGCTGAATTAACCCTCCTAGCTGAATTAACCCTCCTAGCTGCTGAATTAATGCTGATCTTGGTTCAGATAGCGCAGCACACTGTCATGGCCCCTATAAAGCCTTAAGCTCAGCGTTGGGGCTTTGGGGTTGAGCTCTTAAGCCCCGCCCCTCTCCCTTGCAGCCCCTCCCCTCGCATCCACAGCTGCACCATGAACAAACAGTAGCACCTGGGGTCAGCCTCTCCCCCCCGTCTGGCCTCACCTGGGGTCAGCCTCTCCCCCGTCTGGACTCACCTGGGGTCAGCTTCTACCCCCGTCTGGCCTCACCTGGGGTCAGCTTCTACCCCCGTCTGGACTGACCTGGGGTCAGCCTCTCCCCCGTCTGGCCTCACCTGGGGTCAGCTTCTACCCCCGTCTGGCCTCACCTGGGGTCAGCCTCTCCCCCCCGTCTGGCCTCACCTGGGGTCAGCCTCTCCCCCGTCTGGCCTCACCTGGGGTCAGCTTCTACCCCCGTCTGGCCTCACCTGGGGTCAGCCTCTCCCCCGTCTGGCCTCACCTGGGGTCAGCCTCTCCCCCGTCTGGACTCACCTGGGGTCAGCCTCCCCCCCGTCTGGCCTCACCTGGGGTCAGCCTCTCCCCCCCGGTGAGCATGGGGATGAACGAGGGGGGAGGGAGGGAGAGAGGGGGGGGGGGGGGAGAGAGAGGGGGAGAGAGAGGGGGAGAGAGAGAGGGGGGGGGGGGGAGAGAATTGAAAAGAGTTTGGGGTGTGTGGTATACTGTACACGCTTGTCACAAATGCTTTTTGTAAGTATTTATAAGCTTTTTTTGTGTTTTATGAATTTTTTTCATTCTTGTACCCATCTTTTCAGTAATGTTGAATAAGGCCGATACTAGCATGAGCACAGACGCCTGCCTGCCTACTGTATACTAGCATGAGCACAGACGCCTGCCTGCCTACTGTATACTAGCATGAGCACAGACGCCTGTCTACTGTATACTAGCATGAGCACAGACGCCTGCCTACTGTATACTAGCATGAGCACAGACGCCTGCCTACTGTATACTAGCATGAGCACAGACGCCTGCCTGTCTACTGTATACTAGCATGAGCACAGACGCCTGCCTACTGTATACTAGCATGAGCACAGACGCCTGCCTACTGTATACTAGCATGAGCACAGACGCCTGCCTACTGTATACTAGCATGAGCACAGACGCCCTGCTGGTGGTTCATTTTCTATTCTGCCTTCTTCTGCCTAGATACTAGACAACTGGAAGTACCACAAACCAAAGGTGGCATCTTATTGGCTGGTGAAGTTGGACTCTACCAAACAGAGGAAGGTGCGTGTATTGGGCGGCCCCATGTCGCTCCGGGGTGGTACATGCCACAGTATCTGTCCTGGCCTCTACAACTGTGTAGTGGTCCATATTTGCTGGTGTGTAGAATAGGATACCAGACAGGTTAGAACATAGATCCTGTTATACCAGACAGGCTAGAACATAGATCCTGTTATACCAGACAGGTTAGAACATAGATCCTGTTATACCAGACAGGCTAGAACATAGATCCTGTTATACCAGACAGGCTAGAACATAGATCCTGTTATACCAGACAGGTTAGAACATAGATCCTGTTATACCAGACAGGTTAGAACATAGATCCTGTTATACCAGACAGAACAATATGACACAGAGAACTATAGCACATTTTAATTCTGTGCATGACCACCCCCCCCCCCCCCCCAGAAAAGCAGCCATAAATCCTAGTTAACCAATGGGAAGCAGAGCCAGATGTAAACATGAATGTGTCTGGAATGATTCAATTTTCCTGTCATACAGTATAACCCACAATGCACCAACACATGTGTTGGTACATGTGTATTTTGGTATTGTGTGTTGGTTAGATGTGTGTGGGCATGTTCTGTATTTGTAGTACAGGTTGTTGGGTATGTGTGTTGGTAGATGGTGTACCCTAGGTTGTAGGGGGTGTGTGTGTGTGTGTGTGTGTGTGTGTGTGTGTGTTGTGGGTTGTAGGGTGTGTGTGTGTGTGTTGTGGGTTGTAGGGTGTGTGGGTGTGTGTGTGTTGTGGGTTGTAGGGTGTGTGTGTGTGTGTGTGTGTGTGTGTGTGTGTGTGTGTGTGTGTGTGTGTGTGTGTTGTGGGTTGTAGGGTGTGTGTGTGTGTGTGTGTGTGTGTGTGTGTGTGTGTGTGTGTGTGTGTGTTGTGGGTTGTAGGGTGTGTGTGTGTGTGTGTGTGTGTTGTGGGTTGTAGGGTGTGTGTGTGTTGTGGGTTGTAGGGTGTGTGTGTGTGTGTGTGTGCGTGTGTGTGTGTGTTGTGGGTTGTAGGGTGTGTGTGTGTGTGTGTGTGTGTGTGTGTTGTGGGTTGTAGGGTGTGTGTGTGTGTGTGTTGTGGGTTGTAGGGTGTGTGTGTGTATGTGTGTGTGTGTGTGTGTTGTGGGTTGTAGGGTGTGTGTGTGTGTGTGTTGTGGGTTGTAGGGTGTGTGTGTGTTGTGGGTGGTAGGGTGTGTGTGTGTGTGTTGTGGGTTGTAGGGTGTGTGTGTGTTGAGGGTTGTAGGGTGTGTGTGTGTGTGTGTGTTGTGGGTTGTAGGGTGTGTGTGGGTGTGTGTGTGTGTTGTGGGTTGTAGGGTGTGTGTGTGTGTGTGTGTGTGTGTGCGTGTGTGTGTTGTGGGTTGTAGGGTGTGTGTGTGTGTGTGTGTGTGTGTGTGTGTTGTGGGTTGTAGGGTGTGTGTGGGTTTCAGTATTCAGATTCTCTTGTTCTGTCCTGATGAACACCAGACATATATACTGGGCTCATATTGCAATCTGCCTTCTTATAGTAGGCTGCTGTTTGTGTGTGTTTGTCTGCGTCTGTGAGTGTGCGTGTGTGTATCTCTGTCTGTGTGTGTGTG
>NW_028176275.1:0-21375 GCF_949987555.1 Borostomias antarcticus
CCCTCAACTCCCCCCCTAGTCCCCAGTCTCCCCTCAACTCCCCCCTAGTCCCCAGTCTCCAGTCTCCCACTCCAACTCCCTCCCTAGTCCCCAGTCTCCCCTCACTCCCCCCCTAGTCCCCAGTCTCCAGTCTCCACTCAACACCCCCCTGGCCCTACCGAACCGTCTCCCCCCTCCAGCAGACCGCTACTCCCCCTCCTCCCCTCCTCCTGCCCGCTGCTCTGTCCTCCACCGTGGACCGGTCTCCAGCCGGGCGGGGCCTGGCGCCGTGCGCACCCTCCATATTTAGTCAAAAAATAAAAAATAAGCGAATAAACGTCCCCGCCGCCGCCAGCGTGATTCACTGTGTTTTTGTTCGCTGGGTTTTTACGGCCGTGCGTTTCTACAGGTATTAATAGACGGGCTGAACAACCACACCTAGAGAGGTCAGTCCTCCTGACTCAGCTACTACAGCTGGGACCAGAGAGAGAGAGAGGGAGGGAGGGAGGGAGGGAGGGAGGGGAGAGAGAGAGGGAGGGAGGGAGGGAGGGGAGGGAGAGAGAGAAGGAGGGAGAGAGGGAGGGAGGGAGGGGGGAGGGAGAGAGGGGAGAGAGAGAGAGAGAGAGGGAGAGAGGGAGAGAGAGAGGGAGAGAGAGAGGGAGGGAGAGAGAGAGAGGAGAGAGTGAGGGGATGAGGGGAGGGAGGGAGGGAGGGAGAGAGAGAGAGAGTGAGGGAGGGAGGGAGAGAGAGGGAAGGAGGGAGGGAGGGAGAGGGCCGGAGGAGAGCATGTCCGGTGCAGCCTGGACCCCCCCCTCCCTCCCTCCCTCCCTCACTGAGCTGCTCAAAGCTCTTTTGTGCAGAAGGTGAGCGCCGTGCGGGGCCACCGAGCCCCCCCCCCCCCTGTACCCCCCCTCCTCCACCTCGTCCCCGACTGCTCGCCAGCGTACCGAGAGCCTCTCCCCCTCCGCTCCTCTCTCCACGCCACGCTGCCTCCCGCCTCCCCTGCCTCCCCCGGAGGCTCAGAACTGAGACGCAGCCATAGCCTTTTAGTTCACCTGGGTGTCCAGAGTCTTACCCAGTGCTCTCCGGCGCCCAGCTACTGGACCCAGCCCAGACCAGCCCAGCTGCTGGACCCAGCCCAGACCAGCCCAGCTACTGGACCCCAGCCCAGACCAGCCCAGCTACTGGACCCCAGCCCAGACCAGCCCAGCTGCAGCCTGGGTCTCGGACACCTGCTGAGTGGAGAGAAGGTCACACGTGTTCAACCTCAGCACGGCGCCTCCGCTGAGCACAGAGAGGGTGTAAGGGGACAGCGTTAGGGGACAGCGTTAGGGGACAGCGTTAGGGGAAAGCGTTAGGAGACAGCGTTATGGGAGAGCGTTAGGGGAGAGCGTTAGGGGGTTGAGGAGAGCAGCGTTAGAGACAGGAAGCACGTTCTCCCAGACAGAAGGCAACTAGAGTGAGAGAGGACAAAGAGAGGGAGATGAAGAGGTGGAAATGAAAGAGCATTTTTAGCCGTAGTTCCTCGCTGTCCAAGGCTAGAATAATGACCAGGCGTGAGGAGAGAGCGTGTTCTCCTCCTCCTCCTGTTCTCTCTCCCCGCCTGGCTCTGTTCATTCCAATCAATTACACTTCATTCTGCTTTAATGTCAGGAAATTCACACACACACGCCAATAATAATAATAATAATAATAATAATAATAATAATACAGTACGTGGGAGAGAGTAAAATAAATCAGTATGTTTAATATAATAAAAACTGTAAAACATGAATAACTAGAAAAACCGCGTAGCGGCTAAATGCCTCCGCCCAACAATGCCAGTTGCAGTTAACCTAACTAACCCTAACCCTGACTAACTGCTAACCTAACCTAACCCTAACGCTAATGCTAACGCTAATGCTAATGATTAGCATTAGCTAGCTAGCGTTAGTGTTCAAAAGTGCCTTTTGTAATGTCACGGTGACCTTGACCTTTGAATCATTTGAATACCAAAATCTAATCAAATTAATCTAATTAAGTGCAACTGGACATTTGGCCAAATATGTACAAATTCTGTCAAGCCGTTCTTGAGATATTGTGTTCAGCAGGCCAAAAACACATTTTGTGAGGTCACAGTGACCTTGAACTTTGACCTTTGACCCCCACGATCTAAGCAGTTCATCCTTGAGTGCCAGTGAACATTTGTACCAAAGGGGAAGAAATTCCGTCAATGTGTTCCCGAGATATTGCATTAACAAACATCGGACGGACGGACAACCCGAAACCATAACGCTAATGCTAACGCTAGCTAACTCTAATGCTAGCTAGCTAATGCTAATACTAGCTAGCTAAAGCTAGCATTGGTGTTAGAATTAGCATTAGCTAGCTAACGTTAGCATTAGCATTATCGTTAAAAAGTGCCTTTTGTGATGTGGGTGTATTTCTATAGGAGGAGGGTGTATTTCTAGGAGGAGGGTGTATTTCTATAGGAGGAGGGTGTATTTCTAAAGGGGGAGGGTGTATTTCTATAGGGGGAGGGTGTATTTCTATAGGAGGAGGGTGTATTTCTATAGGGGGAGGGTGTATTTCTATAGGAGGAGGGTGTATTTCTATAGGGGGAGGGTGTATTTCTATAGGAGGAGGGTGTATTTCTAGGAGGAGGTGCAAGTCCCCTCTGGAGCACAGCCTTTCTCTCTGGGCAGCCAGTCTCTCTCCCAGACACACACACACGCGCACACACACACACACACACACACACACACACACACACACACACACACACACACACACACAAGCCTCTTAAGCCTGTGGTATACACGTATGTTTAGTCCATCTCATATTTTGCGCCTCATTCATTTGTGCGTTCCGGCACATTCAGTCTAAGCTGGCGGCCGAAGAATGCAGAACAGAAAGTATCTTGAAGGCTTTAGACTTCAGATACTAACACACAGATAACCGCCAGCCTCCCTCCCCTACCCAGTAGTGTACATTCATTGAAACAGTCACTAACCAATAAAACACTATTAAACACTAGTGTTTATATAAAATGGCCGTGCCTTTATGCCTGCTTCTCCCTCCCAGCCTGAACTGAGGCCTGAACTGAGCGCTGAGCCATCAGCCCAGGTGCCTGATGGGAAACCCACAGGCCTTGTGATCCTGGCAGGGAAATCACTGTTGCTAGTTCCTGTCCTGCTGGCTGACCAAGAGAGAGGTCATTCATCAATCACACGGCAGTTTCCTTAATTAGGAAAAACACTCCAGCGGTTTGGGTCGACCCCGCCGGCAACACGTCACTCAGAGGAAAAAACCTGCTGCTTTACAAATCTCTCTCTCTCTCTCCCTCCATCTCCCTCTCTCTCTCTCCCTCCCTCCCTCCCTCCATCTCCCTCTCTCCCTCCATCTCCCTCTCTCCCTCCATCTCTCTCTCTCTCTCCCCCATCTCCATCTCCCTCTCTCTCTCTCCCTCCATCTATCTCTCTCTCTCTCCCTCCATCTCTCTCTCTCTCTCCCTCCATCTCCCTCTCCCTCCATCTCCCTCTCTGCCTGTCTCTCTCCCTCCATCTTTCTTTCTCTCTCCTTCCATCTCTTTTGTTCTCTTTCTCTCTCCCTCCATCTCTCTCTTTCTCTCTCCATCTCTCTTACAGAATGAAACACCGTGAGAAGCCTTCGTGGGTGAAAAACCGTCCAGCATCCTTCAACAAAGACGCTATCAAAAGTGAGAAGCGACTCTTCAGACTCTTCTTATCTAACAGTATTCAGTCAGCCTGTCCCAAAACCATCTGTCCCTTCACTGGTCTGACCACTCACTATGAAGACATGGTGGAAAAAGTGAATACCTACAGTATTCTCCTGAGAGTAAATACTCTCCATCAGCGCTGGAACAAATGTTTGGCAACAATTACCACGCAAACCTTCCAATGATGTCACCCCACTATTTTTTTCTTATTCCAATTGCGCACAATTAAAGACTGATTGCGTCAAAACAAACATTACAAAGTCCCACCCCCACAGAGGACCAAACAGTCGTAGCAGACAATAGGCTTATTCTGGGACGTCGGCCTTCTGATTTACATGGAGGTAAAGGCCTATTGAGCTACGCAAACCGGCAGAATCTTTTAATACGAGCCTGACATCATTTGAAATATGCTCTATTCATATCCTCCCCATCGGAATACCGCTGGGAACGCCGGCGTTCCTGATGGAGAGTTGTGTGACATGTGAACGGCGAGATGAACAATAGTGGGTTATAGTCTCCTCACATCTGTCTCAGATTACAGACTCGCTCGGACATAATTCATGTTCAGCGGAGGGGAAAACAGAGCAAGGATGGCGACCGCTGAAGTCATGGAGGCCCCGCCCCTTTCACCTCACCCTGCTCATCACACCACCCCTCTGATACTCCCTCTCTCTCTCCCTCTCTCTCTCTCCCCCTCTCTCTTTCTCCCTCTCTCTCTTTCTCTCTCTCTCCTTCTCCCTCTCTCTTTTCTCTCTCTCTCTCTCCCCCTCTCTCTCTTTCTCCCTCTCTCTCTCTCTCCTTCTACCTCTCTCTCTCTTTTCTCTCTCTCTCCCCGTCTCTCTCTTTCTCCCTCTCTCTCTCCCCCTCTCTCTCCTTCTCCCTCTCTCTTTTCTCTCTCTCCCCCCCTCTCTCTTTCTCCCTCTCTCTCTCTCTCTCTCCCTCTCTCTCACACATATGCACACTCTCTCTCCCTCTAAACCCCCCCCCCACACACACACGTGCGCACACCCACCCACACATACACACACACAGTCACAAACACATACATACGACACACACACACTCTCTCTCTCTCTCACACACACACACACAGACACACTGGCAAGCAACCGGCCAGAGGTTCTCTGCTTGTGCCCCTAAATCATCCAGTTACCTGGAAATGAGGAGCAGATTAAGTCATCAGCTGAATTAGTGATGAGCAGAGTCCTTCAGCGTGACTCTCACTGTGATGCTGCCGCAGATAAAATACCACTGTTGATCCTGTGAGGGCCGCTGGCATCTGAGCCCCCAGGGGACAGGGATCTACCTTGGGTCACATTCAACCACCTATCACTCTCGGACGTAAGACTAAGCGATGTTTTCCTTTAAGAAGCAGGGCACACACTCGCATGTGTGTGTGTGTGAAGAAATTTGAAGAAAAGTCGACATGAATGTGCCTCCCCATGCCGACGCCGCTAGCTCTGCTACTCACGACCTCCGGTCTGCAGGCGCGGCTCTGCTGCTCACGACCTCCGGTCTGCAGGCGCGGCTCTGCTGCTCACGACCTCCGGTCTGCAGTCGGGGCTCTGCTGCTCACAACCTCCGGTCTGCAGTCGGGGCTCTGCTGCTCACGACCTCCGGTCTGCAGTCGGGGCTCTGCTGCTCACGACCTCCGGTCTGCAGCCGCGGCTCTGCTGCTGCTCTCACGGCCGCTTCATGCATTAGTGATGAGGCCCTGAGGGGCTCCTCCCCCCGGACCGCTGTTGTTTGCTCTCGTCCAATGATGGCTTCAATGAAAACACAGGAAGTGGGTTGGAGGGCGATCGGGGTCCGGATCGATGGATGCTGGGCTGATGTCTTTACCCCGCCCCCTTCAGGCTACCCCCCCCTCCCCCTCGAGGCCCCCTGCTGCTAATGTGTCTCAGTACCCACCCCCCCCCCCCCCCCCGGTCCCCGGCCGGCCTCGGAGCAGTCGATAAGGAGTGGAAACGCTATCCATCTCTGAAACATCACTCCCTGACTTACTGTAAGAGGCCATCAGTGTGGGCAGCGGAGTCCAGGCCTGGGACTGCTGACGCGGGGGAACACTACCCCAGCGCCGGCCTGCATGCCGGCCGGGGCGCCATCCCGTGACGGGACACCGACCGCAGCTCCCGTTCGCTCCAGCTCCGCACGCCGGCTCCTGGGAGCACCGCCCACTCCGACGCCCAACCCGCCGCCCACTCCGCCGCCCACTCCGCCGCCAACCCGCCGGTCATGCGGTCCAAACAGAAAAGCTCTCTCGCCTTTGCGCCGGCCGTGGTTCCCGCCGAGCTGAGATGGTCCGCGCCCGGCGCCCCCGACGCTCCCTGACCCACCGCCCCCAGGCCCTGACCCCCCCCTGGCCCTGACCGCACCCTAGCCCTGACCCCCCCCTGGCCCTGACCGCCCCCTGACCGCCCCCCGGCCCTGACCGCCTCCTGGCCCTGGCCGCCCCCCTGGTCCTGACCGCCCCCTGGTCCTGACCCCCACCTGGCCCTGGCCACCCCCTGGCCCACCAACAGAACGGCGCCACTGTTTATCGCAATGTATCTCATTTGATTAGCTGGTAAAACGGCAAATCAATTACATGTTCTTAGAGTAATTGGATCACTCTGATTGGTTCACTTATGCACTATATTCTGAAGGACACAAGTCCTAGAGAGAGCTACACTGCAAGTAGACACTTCTTCACAAAGTCTAACTGAATGCAACCTAGATGCTCTATGTTTTCAATCACCACCACTGACATTGCTATTTGAATCTGGACACTGAATTCATGTTAGGACTCATGTGCAGAAGCACGTTCTCATGCATGTTTTCCACGTGAGACGAGCATGAGTCACGAGCCACGAGCCACAGGTGAGCCCAGGGTAGGGGCAGAGACACAGGTGAGCCCAGGGTAGGGGCAGAGACACAGGTGAGCCCAGGGTAGGGGCAGAGACACAGGTGAGCCCAGGGTAGGGGCAGAGACACAGGTGAGCCCAGGGTAGGGGCAGAGACACAGGTGAGCCCAGGGTAGGGGCAGAGACACAGGTGAGCCCAGGGTAGGGGCAGAGACACAGGTGAGCCCAGGGTAGGGGCAGAGACACAGGATAGCCCAGGGTAGGGGCAGAGACACAGGTGAGCCCAGGGTAGGGGCAGAGACACAGGTGAGCCCAGGGTAGGGGCAGAGACACAGGTGAGCCCAGGGTAGGGGCAGAGACACAGGTGAGCCCAGGGTAGGGGCAGAGCCACAGGTGAGCCCAGGGTAGGGGCAGAGACACAGGTGAGCCCAGGGTAGGGGCAGAGACACAGGTGAGCCCAGGGTAGGGGCAGAGACTGTTCCCTGAGTAGCAGACAGCACTGGCTCAACAAAAAACACCGTCATTATTCTGTCGGAGAGTTGGTGGCACTAAGTCAAACCCATGTGGACTGGGGGGCAGGAGAGCAGGGCAGGAGAGCAGGGCAGGGCGGGGCAGGAGAACAGGGCAGGGCAGGGCGGGGCAGGAGAACAGGGCAGGGCGGGGCAGGAGAGCAGGGCAGGGCGGGGCAGGGAAGACAGAGGGAAACAGACAGTCAGTCCGGAGCCCGAGGCCCTTCCAGTCCCCAGGCTGCTGCTCGTCAGTGCAGCCAGATTAACCAGCTAATAAAACAGTCATAAATCCACAGAGCCCGGCCATAAATCTTCCCAGTTTGTTATCAGGTTACTTCACAACCGTCGCCGAGCGCGTTCAGAACACTGGTGCTATTGTGTCGCTGTGAATTCCTCCAGTCAGACAGAACGGCATGCAAAGGGCCTGTTTCCCCGCCATTGTTATGCTACTGTACGACACACACACACACACACTCACACACACACACACACACACACACACACACACACACACACACACACACACACACACACACACACACACACACACACAAGCACTTTCATCTTTCAATCAACAGGTATCTCTTGTTAACTTAATGTGTCTGTCTATCCATCCAGAGTGAAAAGTAACAGAGAATATATCCTGTATTCCTTTTTCTCTCTGACACCATGTTCTCCATTTTAATCCTCACATAACAACAACAACAACAACAACAACAGGATCATCCATTCATTCAGTATCGGATTCCAAGCCTTGCCCTCGTCTAACCGGAACTCTGAGAGATACTTAATACGATACAGAACCAGACCGGCGTGTGACGTCTGACCCTCTACCCTCCCACCTCCTCCACTCCTCTTCACCTCCCTCCACCCCGCCTCCTTGGCCTCCTCCACTCCTCTTCACCTCCCTCCACCCCGCCTCCTCGGCCTCCTCCACTCCTCTTCCCCTCCCTCCACCCCGCCTCCTTGGCCTCCTCCACTCCTCTTCACCTCCTTCCACCCCGCCCCCTTGGCCTCCTCCACTCCTCTTCACCTCCTTCCACCCCGCCTCCTCAGCCTCCTCCACTCCTCATCTCCCTCCACTCCGCCTCCTCGGCCTCCTCCACTCCTCTTCACCTCCCTCCACCCCGCCTCCTCGGCCTCATCCACTCCTCTTCACCTCCCTCCACCCCGCCTCCTCGGCCTCCTCCACTCCTCTTCACCTCCCTCCACCCCGCCTCCTCAGGCTCCTCCACTCTTCTTCACCTCCCTCTACCCCGCCTCCTTCTGCAGACACCTCCTCGGCCTCCTCCACTCCTCTTCACCTCCCTCCCCCCCGCCTCCTCCTGGCACGCGGACAACACCGTAGCCCTACTTTCACTTGGTACATGAGGACGCTTGGGGCCCTCGTAAATCCCCTCTGACTCCATGGAAAAGTGTTGGATTCCTGTAAATAATTGTGTTGTGTTGTTCTCTGCCCTCTGGACTGAGGCAGTTGGCTGTCAGGCCTGGAAACAGTTTGGCGCGGGCGTCTCATTAGCCGCCCTCCGCCGGGGAACGCGCCACTGCGCTCCAACAAGACGAGGACCCGCTGTCCTGGTCCCGCTCGCTCTGAACCGCCTCCATTCAACCACTAGAGCTGGCTTCACCATGGTGGTGTCTCCATTTTGAGGAGCAAATCACCATTACAAATCCCTAACACATTTCCCTGGGTCAACCAGACTGAACCTGTCTCCGTACTTTACCACCATCTGGGCAGAGACGTCCAGGATGATGGAGTAGGGGTCCTACTGACACGTGTGATCTGAGGACATCAACATGCCCGCCTTGTCACGGAGAGGCCAGCGGACGTGAGAGGAGAACACACATGGACACAAGGTGTGTGTGTGTGTGTGTGTGAGCCCTGGGGCAGCAGCGCAGCGGGCCGTTCCCCACAGAGCTCCGAGATCGCGCCTCTCTCTCCCATCCGCCATCCATCACAGTTGGAGGCCAGAGCTTGTGGTAACAGGGTGGTTCATATAACCAGCGTGACTGAGCAGTGGTAACAGAGTGGTTCAGTATATAACCAGAGTGACTGAGCAGTGGTAAATGGGTGGTTCGGTATATAACCAGTGTGACTGAGCAGTGGTAACAGGGTGGTTCAGTGTATAACCAGTGTGACTGAGCAGTGGTAACAGGATGGTTCAGTATATAACCAGCATGACTGAGCAGTGGTAACAGGGTGGTTCAGTATACAGTATAACCAGCGTGGTAACAGGGTGGTTCAGTATATAACCAGCATGACTGAGCAGTGGTAACAGGGTGGTTCAGTATATAACCAGAGTGACTGAGCAGTGGTAACAGGGTTCAGTATATAACCAGCATGACTGAGCAGTGGTAACAGGGTTCAGTATATAACCAGCATGACTGAGCAGTGGTAACAGGGTGGTTTACATAACCAGCGTGACTGAGAAAGTGGTAACGGGGTGGTTCAGTACATAACCAGCCTGACTGAGCAGTGGTAACAGGGTTCAGTATATAACCAGCGTGACTGAACAGCGGTAACAGGGTGGTTCAGTATATAACCAGCCTGACTGAGCAGTGGTAACAGGGTGGTTCAGTATATAACCAGCGTGACTGAGCAGTGGTAACAGGGTGGTTCAGTATATAACCAGCCTGACTGAGCAGTGGTAACAGGGTGGTTCAGTATATAACCAGCGTGTTAACAGGGTGGTTCAGTATATAACCAGAGTGACTGAGCAGTGGTAACAGGGTGGTTCAGTATATAACCAGCGTGACTAAGCAGTGGTAACAGGGTGGTTCAGTATAACCAGCCTGACTGAGCAGTGGTAACAGGGTGGTTCAGTATATAACCAGCCTGACTGAGCAGTGGTAACAGGGTGGTTCAGTATAACCAGAGTGACTGAGCAGTGGTAACAGGGTGGTTCAGTATATAACCAGCATGACTGAGCAGTGGTAACGGGGTGGTTCAGTATATAACCAGCGTGGTAACAGGGTGGTTCAGTATATAACCAGCATGACTGAGCAGTGGTAACGGGGTGTTTCAGTATATAACCAGCGTGGTAACAGGGTGGTTCAGTATATAACCAGAGTGACTGAGCAGTGATAACAGGGTGGTTCATTATATAACCAGCGTGACTGAGCAGTGGTAACAGGGTGGTTCATTATATAACCAGCCTGACTGAGCAGTGGTAACAGGGTTCAGTATATAACCAGCCTGACTGAGCAGTGGTAACAGGGTTCAGTATATAACCAGCCTGACTGAGCAGTGGTAACAGGGTTCAGTAGCCTATATAACCAGCCTGACTGAGCAGTGGTAACAGGGTGGTTCAGTATAACCAGAGTGACTGAGCAGTGGTAACAGGGTGGTTCAGTATATAACCAGCATGACTGAGCAGTGGTAACGGGGTGGTTCAGTATATAACCAGCGTGGTAACAGGGTGGTTCAGTATATAACCAGAGTGACTGAGCAGTGATAACAGGGTGGTTCATTATATAACCAGAGTGACTGAGCAGTGGTAACAGGGTTCAGTATATAACCAGCATGACTGAGCAGTGGTAACAGGGTTCAGTATATAACCAGCCTGACTGAGCAGTGGTAACAGGGTGGTTCAGTATATAACCAGCATGACTGAGCAGTGGTAACGGGGTGGTTCAGTATATAACCAGCGTGGTAACAGGGTGGTTCAGTATATAACCAGAGTGACTGAGCAGTGGTAACAGGGTGGTTCATTATATAACCAGCGTGACTGAGCAGTGGTAACAGGGTGGTTCTTAACCAGCCTGACTGAGCAGTGGTAACAGGGTTCAGTATATAACCAGAGTGACTGAGCAGTGGTAACAGGGTGGTTCAGTATATAACCAGCATGACTGAGCAGTGGTAACAGGGTGGTTCAGTATATAACCAGAGTGACTGAGCAGTGGTAACAGGGTGGTTCAGTATATAACCAGTGTGGTAACAGGGTGGTTCAGTATATAACCAGCGTGGTAACAGGGTGGTTCAGTATATAACCAGAGTGACTGAGCAGTAGTAACAGAGTGGTTCAGTAGGCCTATATAACCCATGTGACTGAGTAGTGGTAACAGGGTGGTTCAGTATATAACCAGCATGGTAACAGGGTGGTTCAGTCTATAACCAGAGTGGTAACGGGGAGGTTCAGTATATAACCAGTGACTGAGCAGCGAACCACGCCGGAGTCAGATATACTGACCACTTCTGTATCTCGTTTGATTATTCCCGCCTCGTTAATTGGTGAAAAACACACATTAAGCTGTGTTTTTTTCGAGTGCACGCCCCCTGCGGTGACAGGGAGAGTTCTGTCACCCTAACACAAACCCTTACCCTGACCCTAACCCTGACCCTAACACAAACCCTAACATTGACCCTAACCTAAATCCAAACAACAGAGGAAACATGTCAGAGCTCAGACCCGGTCAGGCAGCGGTGAGCAGCCCGTCAGGTACCGGAACGCTCCGGCAGAACCGTACATCACGGTGAGAAGGGCTGGACTGACATTATATTCTACCGGCCAGGTGGCCAGTGGGCCGGTCTATTTCGGGCCAGTAGGCTATGGAAAAATATAAAATAAATGGCCCCCAAACAATGGACAGCAGCCCATTGGTTCATTTTCTATACTGACACTGGGCTGGCCCAATCAGATGCTCATGCCCAGCCCCCCTCCCTCTGGTAGGCTCAACCCTGACCCCTCTGGCCCTCCTTCCCCTGGCCTGATGATCCACATCCCAATGTCAAAATCGTGAGTCATGACGAGGCAAAATTGATAGAAAGCGCAAAGGGGGTGCCCAGAAAATCCGGGAAAAGAAATTGAAAAAGTTGGCAGAGGATGCCTCGAAATGTGTCAAAATTACAGATATGTTCTCTGGAACGACTGTGGGAGCTGGTGGTCCTGCAGAAATGCTATCGGCTGCTAGCACTAGCACTGCTGCTAGCATTAGCACTGCTGCTAGCAGTAACGTTAGTCAGCAACACCGTGCGTCGTTAGTCGAGGACAAGGCATCTGACACTAGCGACACAGAGTCTGACATTGAGTCAGTTGGGACAGTGGAGGTGGAGGATACAGAGGATATAGCAGCTAAAGAGGTAAGCAGCTGTAGCTTACTAGCCAGGGCATTTGGGAGCTTGAGCGACTGCAACTGACGTAGGCTAGGGATGATAGCCGCCAGAGTTTCCCCTCCCAATGCTTTGGACCCGCCTTCCCCAAAAGGGCCCCCGCCCCTCCTGAAAGACCCCAAGAGCCAGAACATTTTAGATCGACTTTTAGATCGCTAACATTTTTTGCATAAGTCAATGGAGTTTAACATAGCGAAAATTTGCATTGCGGCTATTGGACATTTTCTGACTGGGAGTGAGAGATGATGAAATGAAAATATTTTCTGTTGTAGCTAGCTATATAAGTAATGTAAACACAGCTTAGAGTCCATGTATTCTGATGTTAGTAACTACAAATGTAGGGCATAGCCTACATTTTAGGTTAACATCTTGAATCTGTGTTGTGGACTGTTAGTTCCCATTTCCCCCCATTCCCTATGCATTTTCAGCAATGCTTTTGCAGTTTATTTTCTTTCTTTTCTTTTTAAATGTTATTTTCTCTAGTAATATGTTTTTATTTTTTGTAGTTATGTTCACTGGTTTCATTTCAGCTCACTGTAGAGAAATGCACTATTATAAACACCTTAGGTCTATGACGACACTGTTGACACCATGTATCCGTGACATGCCCGCCCCGCATCAGACAACACTAGTAGTTTTCGGGGGCCTACCACCCCTCCTGAAAAAATCCTATAGGGGTTTTCATGAATGGCAGATTTGCCAGGATGTTGATGGGCGGTGTCTGACCGATTGTGGTGGGCCGGTCTGAGCCACATGGCAGGACCTAGTTTTTGTCCCAGTCCAGCCCTGACGGTGAGGGGGGGAGGGCAGAACTGCACATCACGGTGAGGTAGGGGGGGCAGCAGGCATTAAGCAGAGGTCATCCCCCTAAAACTCTCTCTCTCTCTCTCTCTCTCTCTCTCACACACACACACACACATACACTACAACGACAGTAGTGAGGCCTACAGTAAAGCAGAAAACAACATCGGGATCAAAAGCTTGTTATTCTTGAACAACACATCTAGAACCCCCCCCCCCCACACACACACACCAACATACAGAGTGAATCCTGGCGCCGTCGTCAGGGAAGCAGCACCAGTTGTGTGTTGTTGTCTTGTGACCAGCCCTTCTCTCTCCGACACCTTTGACCCCCCTCTCTCTTCCTCTGCCAAGAGGAGTGTGCGTGGGTATGTGGGGTGTCTGTGCCCCCGCCCCCTGCCCACCAAGAGAACAAACAGCCACCCAGAGCCCCCCCCCCCCCGGCGAGGGCAGTCGCCGCTGGTAACCGGAGAGCGGAGAGAGAGACCAGGCAGCTGCTGCTCTGGTCTCCCCCTCCCTCCTCCCTCCTCCCTCCTCTGGTCCACCCCCCCCCCCCGCGCATCTGCCACCCCCCTGCTCCCGCGGAGTGCTGCCAGAATGCCCTCACACTCCTCCCTTTGTCCTCCCACCATTTATTCATCCTCTCTTCCACACTTTCTCTTTCTCCCTCCCCTCCCTTTCTGGCTCCGCTCCTTGATTTCGGCAGCGTTCCCCTCTCCTGCACCCCCCACCGCACGCCTGACCCCCTCTCCTGCGCTCAATCACTCTCTCTCTCTCTCTCTCTCTCTCTCTCTACCTGCAGGGCTGTTTCATCAGCAGGTGGCGTGCTGCCAACGTGCCGGGGGCCGCTGGCGTTCCCGGGCTCTGGGAGCCCCCCCCAACACCCCTCCAGCGCCGCGTCCGCCCAACCATCCAGGAACACCTCCCTCCCCCGGTCTCCCTCATCCCATTCACACACGCCCCCCCCCCCTCAGTGAAGTGGTGGCAGGTTCTTTTGAGACAGCCCACCTGAGCATGGCCAAGGTGAGGGAGAGGAGAGGAGGCGGAGCCTGGGGGGGTCAACTCTGGGCCTGAGGGGGCGGAGCCTGGGGGGTCATCTCTGAGCCTGAGAGGGCGGAGCCTGGGGGGTCAACTCTGGACCTGAGAGGGCGGAGCCTGAAGGGGCCAACTCTGGACCTGAGAGGGCGGAGCCTGGGGGGGTCAACTCTGGGCCTGAGAGGGTGGAGCCTGGGGGGCCAACTCTGAGCCTGAGAGGGCGGAGCCTGGGAGGGGTCAACTCTGGGCCTGAGAGGGTGGAGCCTGGGGGGCCAACTCTGAGCCTGAGAGGGCGGAGCCTGGGAGGGGTCAACTCTGGGCCTGAGAGGGCGGAGCCTGGGGGGTCAACTCTGGGGGGTCAACTCTGGGCCTGAGAGGGCGGAGCCTGGGGGGGTCAACTCTGGGGGGTCAACTCGGGGCCTGAGAGGGCAGAGCCTGGGGGGGTCAACTCTGGGGGGTCAACTCTGGGCCTGAGAGAGCAGGCTGGCTGTCAACTGAGAACACTGAGAGCGCTTGCGCTGTCGACAGACGTGCACCAAACACCCAGAGAGTACAGAGTGTGTGCCCCCCCCCCAGAGAGTACAGAGTGTGTGCCCCCCCCCCCCAGAGAGTACAGAGTGTGTGCCCCCCCCCCCTCCAGAGCGGAGCCTCAGGGCCCCCTGTGCTAACAGCGGCGTCACACACACAGAGTAAACACAGTGATCCAGGAGCGCTAGTCACCGGCTCACCTTACAGTCTGACCGGGGGATTAGCGGCGTGCGAACAGCACCCTCGCTCCGCCCCCACGCCCCCGCTTAAGAACCCTCTGCACGAGAGCGTGCGGAGCGTTAGTCAGAGGGCAGCGCGTCAACAGACTGGCCAGCAGCACGCTAGCCCGCTTGGCTTATTTGAGACACCTTCTCGTATTTTCCAATACTTACAATAAGGTTCTGTTATCGGTTTGGGTTTCACAAGCCACTGTGACGACTTTTCTGGTGTTGTGTGTGTGTGTGTGTGTGTGTGTGTGTGTTTGTGTATGTGTGGGTGTGTGTGTGTGTGTTTGTCTAGAACCACCAACCCACGGAGAGATGAGGCAGACGAGTGACTCACCCCACGCTTAGCCCAGAATTTGCATAGCATTCTGGGAGGGAAATCTGATAGGGATATGAGCCCATCATCTTGTTCGTTCCTCTACAATAACCATCACACAGCAGGTTCTCCAACCACAAGACAGACAGCAGGTTCTCCAGCCACAAGACAGACAGCAGGTTCTCCAACCACAAGACAGACAGCAGGTTCTCCAACCACAAGACAGACAGCAGGTTCTCCAGCCACACTACAAGTCTCTGTCCCCCTGTATTTCAGCCTGTGGTAGGGGTTATATTGTTGGCTGTGCGTAAATTATTATTAAAAAATATTATTATTATTAAAAACACAAGCACACACACACACACACTTTCTTTCTGTCACCACTATCACCAAATGTAGTACGATGAACCCATGTAGCCAGTATGCTTGTGTGTTTGTGATGGAGAGTGTGTGTGTGTGTGTGTGTGTGTGTGTGTGTGTGTGTGTGTGTGTGTGTGTGTGTGTGTGAGTGTGATGATGAGTGTGTGTGTGATGATGAGTGTGTGTGTGATGGTGAGTGTGTGTGTGTGTGTGATAGTGAGTGTGTGTGTGATGGTGAGTGTGTGTGTGTGTGTGTGAGTGTGTGATAGTGAGTGTGTGTGTGTGTGTGATGGTGAGTGTGTGTGTGATGGTGAGTGTGTGATGGTGAGTGTGTGTGTGATAGTGAGTGTGTGTGTGTGTGAGTGTGTGTGTGATGGTGAGTGTGTGATGGTGAGTGTGAGAGTGTGTGTGTGATGGTGAGTGTATGATGGTGAGTGTGTGTGGTGAGTGTGTGTGAGTGTGAGTGTGTACTCCTGTAGGTGCAGGTCAGGGTCAGTTGGACAGATGTTGCGTGTCCAGACGGACCCCCACGCTCTGCCTCTTGTCCCAGGTGGACGGACCCCCACGCTCTGCCCTCTCCTCCCAGACGGACCCCCACGCTCTGCCTCTTGTCCCAGGTGGACGGACCCCCACGCTCTGCCCTCTCCTCCCAGACGGACCCCCACGCTCTGCCCTCTCCTCCCAGACGGACCCCCACACTCTGCCCTCTCCTCCCAGACGGACCCCCACGCTCTGCCCTCTCCTCCCAGATGGACGGACCACCACGCTCTGCCCTCTCCTCCCAGACGGACGGACCCCCACGCTCTGCCCTCTCCTCCCAGACGGACCCCCACGCTCTGCCCTCTCCTCCCAGACGGACGGACCCCCACGCTCTGCCCTCTCCTCCCAGACGGACCCCCACGCTCTGCCCTCTCCTCCCAGACGGACGGACCCCCACGCTCTGCCCTCTCCTCCCAGACGGACGGACCCCCACGCTCTGCCCTCTCCTCCCAGACGGACGGACCACCACGCTCTGCCCTCTGCTCCCGTGGATGCTGCTACTGTCCCGGCCTGCAGCCCCGCCCCCATGCTCCGGCTCCTCGGCCAACCCAGACAGGGGGAGGGGCCTCCTTCGGCAAACCCAGACAGGTACCAGGCTGTCGGGGGGGGGGGGGGGGGGGGGGGAGGGGGAGGGGCCTCCCAGGAGCCTCCTTCCACATGTCACTCACACTGAACTCCTGTACATGTGACACACTTCCCGTAGACACACTTTCAACTGTATCTGGCGTGTGTGTGTTTGTGTGTGTGTGTGTGTGTGCATGGGCCGGGGTGTGTGTATGAGCGTGTACAGCATGTGCCTGTGCGTGTGTGTGTGTGCGTCCGTGCATGTGCGGGCGTGTGAGTGACATCAGGCCAGAACCAACGACCGGCTGAGTTGATCTAGCGGCTCTAACATCAACAGCAGGGCGGCGCGGGGCGGGGCGGGGGGGGGGGGGACTGAAGACTATGAAAACACAGCAGGGGCGCATGGCCCACTCTCTTTATCTGACATCACAGAGGAAGAGGTTTGCTTTACAGGCTCCAGTGACTCTGCCTCTTCTCTCAAGCAGATGGCTGACAGAATGATGGACTCTCTCTCTGTCTCTCAAGTCCAGGGGCCAAACTCTCCGCAGTCTGGTGTGGAATCTGTCAAGGAGAGCAGAGATATTCCCCTGACCCCCGGCCCAGGTCAGCGCTCAGGGAGAGCAGAGATATTCCCCTGACCCCCAGCCCAGGTCAGCGCTCAGAGAGAGCAGAGATATTCCCCTGACCCCCAGCCCAGGTCAGCGCTCAGGGAGAGCAGAGATATTCCCCTGACCCCCAGCCCAGGTCAGCGCTCAGGGAGAGCAGAGATATTCCCCTGACCCCCGGCCCAGGTCAGCGCTCAGGGAGAGCAGAGATATTCCCCTGACCCCCAGCCCAGGTCAGCGCTCAGGGAGAGCAGAGATATTCCCCTGACCCCCGGCCCAGGTCAGCGCTCAGGGAGAGCAGAGATATTCCCCTGACCCCCGGCCCAGGTCAGCGCTCAACCTCCGCCCCACCGCATGCCTCTCCAGACGGACACGACGGAGACGGGACAGTCTCAGACGCCGCGGCAGATCCCGCCTGGCGCGCCATCTCTGCTCACTCACTCACCTCACGCACACACGCGCACACACACACACATGTACATGTACACACAAAACCGCACAAAACACACACACAAACGCACATATCTGTACACAGTCACACACACGCTACACACACTCTACATGTACATACTGTACACACATAAATGCACGCAAACAAACACACACACACACAAATGTATGCCCTGTTGCGCGCACACACACACACAAACACACACACGCAAACCAGACATGATAGTGTTATAATTGTGTGTGTGTAATGAGTCACAGGCTGGGTCAGTGGTCAGATTCCCATGATGCTACGGCGGCTCCGCCCACGGCGTCCGGCTGGACTGGACCCTGCTAGGACCGGGGGACCATCAGACTGGACCCCACTAGGACCATCAGACTGGACCCTGCTAGGACCATCAGACTGGACGCCACTAGGACCATCAGACTGGACCCTGCTAGGACCATCAGACTGGACCCCACTAGGACCATCAGACTGGACCCTGCTAGGACCATCAGACTGGACCCTGCTAGGACCATCAGACTGGACCCTGCTAGGACCATCAGACTGGACCCTGCTAGGACCATCAGACTGGACCCCACTAGGACCATCAGACTGGACCCCGCTAGGACCATCAGACTGGACCCTGCTAGGACCATCAGACTGGACCCTGCTAGGACCATCAGACTGGACCCTGCTAGGACCATCAGACTAGACCCTGCTAGGACCATCAGACTGGACCCTGCTAGGACCATCAGACTGGACCCTGCTAGGACCATCAGACTAGACCCTGCTAGGACCATCAGACTGGACCCTGCTAGCACCATCAGACTGGACCCTGCTAGGACCATCAGACTAGACCCTGCTAGGACCATCAGACTGGACCCTGCTAGGACCATCAGACTAGACCCTGCTAGGACCATCAGACTGGACCCTGCTAGGACCACCAGACTAGACCCTGCTAGGACCGGGGGACCATCAGACTGGACCCCACTAGGACCATCAGACTGGACCCTGCTAGGACCATCAGACTGGACGCCATTAGGACCATCAGACTGGACCCTGCTAGGACCATCAGACTGGACCCTGCTAGGACCATCAGACTAGACCCTGCTAGGACCATCAGACTAGACCCTGCTAGGACCATCAGACTGGACCCTGCTAGGACCATCAGACTGGACCCTGCTAGGACCATCAGACTAGACCCTGCTAGGACCATCAGACTAGACCCTGCTAGGACCATCAGACTGGACCCTGCTAGGACCATCAGACTGGACCCTGCTAGGACCATCAGACTAGACCCTGCTAGGACCATCAGACTGGACCCTGCTAGGACCATCAGACTGGACCCTGCTAGGACCATCAGACTGGACCCTGCTAGGACCATCAGACTGGACCCTGCTAGGACCATCAGACTGGACCCTGCTAGGACCATCAGACTAGACCCTGCTAGGACCATCAGACTGGACGCCACGAGGACCATCAGACTGGACCCTGCTAGGACCATCAGACTGGACCCTGCTAGGACCATCAGACTGGACCCTGCTAGGACCATCAGACTGGACCCTGCTAGGACCATCAGACTGGACCCTGCTAGGACCATCAGACTGGACCCTGCTAGGACCATCAGACTGGACCCTGCTAGGACCCGGGGAATAGGGATGGGAATTTCGACTAATTTTAAAACCGAGTAACCTCACCTGCTCCTACTCGAGTAACCGATTACTACAAAAAAAGATTACTCAAAAAAAGATACCGTCCAGACAGAGCGCATTTAACCCCGGCCCCCTCGGAGGGGAAAACGTTTTTTTTCCGCCGTCATTACCGTGGCGGTGCTTTCATGTCTCTTCCATGTCCTTGCAAATAAACATATTTAAAAGCTGATGTGTGGTTGGATGCATTACTTACCATCAGATTGAATAAACCACAACCAAGTTTTCATGAAGCTATCGGAATCGAAAAACGCAGCCTTTTAATGTGGATGCACTGCCCAGCTCATAGCCTATTAAGCCTATCGTTAGGCTACTCTGAAAATTCTAAGCCTACAATATGCAACCAGACCTCTAATTTACTAATCAAAACATAACATAAACAAAATCAGAGACCCAGCAAAATCAGAGACCTGGTACCAGCGTTTAATTGTCAAAACAAAATAAATGAAGTGGTACTTTATTATTTTTACGATTGGTGCACTTTCAGATATTCCGTTTAATAGCCAAGCAGGGGGCTCCCCCGGGATCCCCAGACAGCTGACGAGTCATGCCCTATCTAATATCTGATCATTGGTTGCCTGAAAGAGCTGCAGTGACGTTGGCAGCGCCTTTCTGAAAAGTTGAGATGGCAATGTTTTCAAAAAGCCAGAGCCCTCGAAAAAAGACTCATACATCGTATACAGCGCTTTTCTCCAGGCAGCCGCCAACGCTCTATCCTCTTTGGTTCAATTGAAAAAGGGCACAGGCGCTCAGAAATGTGGGCGGCCAAACATGCCATATTGTATAGCCTTTAGATTAACCGAGTAGTGTTTATTTTCCGACTAGCAGATTGCCTACTCGGGCACTCGAGTACTCGGTTAACCGTGCACATCCCTACGGGGGACCATCAGATAATTACACAAGCTCCCTCACAAGACACTGCTGACCCTAACCCACACTGGGACTGACCACTGTTCCTCTGTCTACCTGTATCTCTCTCTCTCTGTGTTTCTCTGTCTCTCTCTCTGCTTGTCTCTCTCCGTCTCTCACTCTGTATCTCTGTCTCTCTCTCTGTTTCTCTCCCTCTCTGCTTGTCTCTCTCTCTCTCTCTCTCTCTCTCTCTCTCTCTCTCTCTGGTCTGTGTTGATAGAACAGGTCATGAGTGGTGCTGGCAGGGGAGCTACCTTGCATGGTTTTCCGCATTCCTTTGATCCTGTTCCAGGTTGCTGCTTTTTCTTCGTGAGATGAAACAGAAAATAAAAACCTCTCTCTCTCTCTCTTACTCACACACACACACACACACACACACACACACACACACACACGCACACAAATACAGATGATGTAATCTAACTCCCATCTCACTCAGGAGTGTGTGCTGGGGCCCTCTGAGGAAGAGAGAGTGGATCTAACACGCCAGATGTTTGCTCATATACAGATGTGTGTGAGCAAACACAAGTGCAAACACTCACACACACACACATACACACACACACACACACACACACACACACACGCACACACACACACACACACACACAAAGAACCTTCATACAGTAGCCACAACAATCTTCCCTATGAAAGCCCTAAGCTAAGAAGCTAGCCAGTGTGTTATGAGGCTTACTGTACGTGTCTGCGCTCAAATAATCTCCCAACCTTTCAGCTCACGCCATCACGCCAGCAGGTCTGACCCCAACTATCTGGAAGAGGGGAACACACATACTGTAGTCCAGGTCTGTCAACACACACACACACACACACACACACACACACACACACACACACACACACACTTGGCAGCCAGAGAGGCGACAGGGAGTTCAGGCAGACGGCTGCTGGAGGAGTGTGTTCCCAAAGTGGCTCTGACCGTTCTCTCCAGGTCTCCACTCTTGACACCGGCCTCCTGGGAAACTAAGCTGTGGAGGGCAACCCGACACCCATGATGTCATCCTCGGAGAGCACGGGCTACCGGCAGTCAGCGAGAAAGTGTACGCAACCCAAAATCAACATCGCACAATTACAGAGGTTAATTGTATTTACAAGGGAGCAGCTGGGCCGGATTAGGACATCCTGTGATAAAGAGCCAGACAAGTGCACAGTGGGCTATGACCTCTGACCTGTTAGC
>NW_028176274.1:0-12393 GCF_949987555.1 Borostomias antarcticus
AGAGAGTGAGAGAGAGAGAGAGAGAGAGAGAGAAAGGGCAAGCAGACACAGAGGCATTAGCATGCGTGTCTGTCACACACACAAACAAACACACACACACACACACACACCTCCAGCGCAGTGCCAGTGTGGGCTGAGCACTATTGATCAGGCAGGGTGGAACCATCAAATGTGCAGTGATGGATTCTTGTGGTGGGCGTTTCAGGTCAGAGGTCATTTCCACGCCCTGACGGATTGATAACCGACCGGCCCGGTTGGTCTCTCTCCCTCGTACTCACCTGGCCAGGTACTGGGGACATGTCCGCCTGCTGGGATGAACTGTCAAGCTTAGGACAAGCTCCGCCCACCCTCCCATTGCTCTCTGTAAAGCCCATTGCGTTGCCTCTGTGTATGAAATGCGCTATACAAATAAAGTTTGATTTGATTCATACAATCGTTGTGCCATATTCGATGAATTAACGAACGATGAAAGTAAGGTCCATATTCAAGGAGAATATGAATTGTTCTTGATTATTGGCAAATTATCCACGAGTCATAGAGCACGCACGCATCAGTCACATGGGTCTGCTATTTCACACGCGCAGTGGGTGAGTGAGTGAGTGAGTGAGTGAGTGTGTGAGTGAGTGAGTGAGTGAGTGAGTGAGTGAGTGAGTGAGTGAGTGAGTGAGTGAGTGAGTGAGTGAGTGAGTGAGTGAGTGAGCTCGAGCCCTGTCGCTGCTGCTGGAGCGCCGTCATTCCGCGCGTGTGACGCGGATAGGACGCGGTAACGGCAGCGGCGCTTCAGTCTCACCTACGGAGATTCCGCTACTCGCATCTCTGAATCTGCTCGTCGGTGAAGACAGGGGGACCACAAGGAAACACCGCATTCTCTCTCATGTTTCATTCGCTTTTAGGCTATCCCAAAACCCCTCAGCCGTAGTCTATATCTTCCATTAACTTTTCGCTGCGCGCAACGCGGCAATCGCAACGATGAAGACGACGCGGAAATGCCGCGCGTTGCTCTCCGTGGGTCTCAACCTGGTCGCTCTGTTCTTCTCCACCACCGCGTTCATCACCACGTACTGGTGCGAGGGGACCCAGCGCGTCCCCAAGCCCAACTGCAGCAAGCATCGGCGGGACAACTGCATCGATTACGGCGTGAACGAGACCAACAAAGTGCATTACAGCTGGGAGACCGGGGACGACCGCTTTCTGTTCCGCCGCTTCCACACCGGGATCTGGTACTCCTGCGAGGAGAACATCCATGAAGCAGGTGAGTCTCTCACATTCAGATCACTATTGTGCGTAGGCTACCTTGTATGTACATACCTAACATTAGAAGTTTTTTTAGACTAGTCATATTGATATGGAATAGCTAGGCTGGCAAGGCAAGTTTATTTATATAGCACATTTCAGCCACAGGGCAATTCAAGGTGCTTTACATGAGACATTAAAAGCATTAAAACAAAAAGCAAGACATTATAGACATTTAAAACAAAAGGCAGGACAAATTAAAAGCATTAAAACAAAAAGCAAGTCATTATAGACATTTAAACAAAAAGCAGGACAAATAGAATACAGGAATACAAGTTACAGTGCAGTATACTGATAAGCATTAAAACAAAAAGCAAGACATTATAGACATTTAAAACAAAAGGCAGGACAAATTAAAAGCATTAAAACAAAAAGCAAGTCATTATAGACATTTAAACAAAAAAGCAGGACAAATAGAATACAGGAATAAAAGTTACAGTGCAGTATACTGATAAGCATTAAAACAAAAAGCAAGACATTATAGACATTGAAAACAAAAGGCAGGACAAATTAAAAGCATTAAAACAAAAAGCAAGTCATTATAGACATTTAAACAAAAAGCAGGACAAATAGAATACAGGAATAAAAGTTACAGTGCAGTATACTGATAAGCATTAAAAGAAAAAGCAAGACATTATAGACATTTAAAACAAAAGGCAGGACAAATTAAAAGCATTAAAACAAAAAAGCAAGTCATTATAGACATTTAAACAAAAAGCAGGACAAATAGAATACAGGAATAAAAGTTACAGTGCAGTATACTGATAAGCATTAAAACAAAAAGCAAGACATTATAGACATTTAAAACAAAAGGCAGGACAAATTAAAAGCATTAAAACAAAAAGCAAGTCATTATAGACATTTAAACAAAAAGCAGGACAAATAGAATACAGGAATAAAAGTTACAGTGCAGTATACTGATAAGCATTAAAACAAAAAGCAAGACATTATAGACATTTAAAACAAAATGCAGGACAAATTAAAAGCATTAAAACAAAAAGCAAGTCATTATAGACATTTAAACAAAAAGCAGGACAAATAGAATACAGGAATAAAAGTTACAGTGCAGTATACTGATAAGCATTAAAACAAAAAGCTAGACATTATAGACATTTAAAACAAAAGGCAGGACAAATTAAAAGCATTAAAACAAAAAGCAAGTCATTATAGACATTTAAACAAAAAGCAGGACAAATAGAATACAGGAATAAAAGTTACAGTGCAGTATACTGATAAACATAGCTCCTCTTAGAAAGCAGTGGCAAAAAGAAAAGTCTTCAGGCTTGTTTTAAAAGAACCAAGAGTTGCAGCAGACCTGCAGTTTTCTGGAAGTTTGTTCCAGATAGGCTACCTTGTATGTAGCAGCTTACCTAACATTAGAAGTTTTTTAGACTATTCATATTGATATGGAATATAATGTGGCCATCTACTGTATTCAGACCGTGCGTGAAAAAGTTCCCTATCATGCGAATAGCCTGTGCATATTAAGCACATAGCCAGTTCACATAAAAGTGCAGTCAAAAGCAATGTGTGGTATATTTCAGTTCTTAACTTTTGGGTCAAAAAGTACTTCAGGAGAAAAATGCGGTCAAATCAACAATTTATTGAGCATGCCTAACAGGGCCAAAACTAAGGCAATACTAAGGTTCTTTTACGAGGTGGCGAGCTTATATCTTGGCTTCAGGCCAAGTATCACATGACAAACAACTTTGCATACAAGGGATGTTCATTAACACAGATCTGATCAACTAGTCTTGTAATTGGTCAACAGGTCACTGAGCTCTGCCCCCCTTCGGACATGGGGCATTCTGGGTTCTTCCTGTGTCCTCCTAAGATCACGTTTCAACTGTAGACTTCCGAGGTGTTATCTTTATTGACTCAGGGACAAAGGAATGTTGACTCTAGGACAGGACATATGTTGTCATCTAGATGTTAAACTACTTAAGTTAACAGAGTTCTACCTAAAGTGAAGTTTATTCATTATTCTTAGTACATGAGAGTAATACAAATGTATTGATGTAATACAGTATAATACAGTATAAAAATATACTACAGCTAACTTGTATGTAGCAGCTTACCTAACATTAGAAGTTTTTTAGACTATTCATATTGATATGGAATATGATGTGGCCATCTACTGTATTCTGACCGTGCGTGAAAAAGTTTCCTATCCTGCGAATAGCCATGCATATTAAGCACATAGCCAGTTCACATAAAAGTGCAGTCAAAAGCAATGTTGTGGACATTGACGTTAAATTTATGGAGCACATAAATCCATTAATCTGCAAATATGACTGACGTCCAGGCACTAACCAGACCGGAGAACGGTCGGAGAACGTATGGGTTCTAGAAGGGCGAGCGCAGAACGTCGTATGGGTTCTAGAAGGGCAAGGAGCGCAGAACGTCGTATGGGTTCTAAGGGCAGGATAGCTTCACTGTCAATAACTCAACAGGTCAACAGGCTTTATAGAACAACTGAGAGAGGAAATTACTTTTCTTTTGGGCAGCATTCTCACGTTTGATATAAATAAATAAATATGGTGGTACCATGTTAAAAGAATAAATTATGGACAGTGGACACTTGATTATGATGATTTGTTTGGGGTCATAATTTTGACATTTCAATCACAAAACATGACAAATGTGGAGCATTCCTGTGATGTGTGTGCTGAGGAGTCAAGTCCATTATCCAGTCAAGTTTATTAAAACCGTTTTAATTATTGTGATTCCTGTAGTGGGTGGAAATATGCAGTTTACAAAAAAAGTTGAATTCTTAACAATAGCTTGTAGGTATGACTTGTGCTTTGGGAATGTGTGTGTTACTTCTTCAAATGCACGCATGCAGGAAAATAAACAAGTGAATTGCCCCTCTGGCATATCTCTGTGCCCCTCTTGTGCCCCCCAGTCAAAAAGGTCTAGAATCGCCCCTGAACTGCTGGGGGAGGGGGGGCTGCACATTGTTGCTCATAAAATACATTTTAGTTTTTCATAACATGCTATTAAACATTCGGTGTTGGGGATACCATGTCACTTTTAAATGATTAATGATTAATTACCTGATTATGGTAACTATTAAAATTGCTCAACATGCAACTCTTATCAACCAACCTTGATCTTATCTGCTAAGATTATAGATTACATTTTTTATCATAACAGCTCATAAGAAAGTGTTGCTGGGTTTAATATATGGCATTTAGGGGCTTCCAGTAGACCATAAAGAACGGGAGTTGTTTCAAGTAGCCTACTTAATGAGTCAATTAATTTTATTTAGTGCATACATAGCAATAGCCTTTAGCGTAGCAATTAGTGTTTTTCAAGGAAGGAGTTGTACAGGCATGGGCACACTGGGCCATAGACTCAGAAGGGCCATAGACTCAGAAGGGCCATCGACTCAGAAGGGCCATAGGGGCCATAGACTCAGAAGGGCCATAGACTCAGACGGGCCATAGGGGCCATAGACTCAGACGGGCCATAGACTCAGAAGGGCCATAGGATCAGAAGGGCCATAGACTCAGAAGGGCCATAGACTCAGACGGGCCATAGGGGCCATAGACTCAGACGGGCCATAGGGGCCATAGGATACGAAGGGCCATAGACTCAGGGCCATAGACTCAGACGGGCCATAGACTCAGACGGGCTTGGATATCAGTCTGCAGAGCGGCCATGAAGGGCACTGTATGAACAACAGCTCACCTCATCAATCTATAAGCAACTACATCAAACTCCAGCCCACAGCAGTTACAGAGCAGGGAAGCATGGTAGCAATTGGTGCACAAAATCATTCATATTCATTAGGAAAAGCAATTTACCCCCTAATGATCTCAGATCACTGATTGAATGCACCGTGACTCAGTCACTGGCAATAAACTATTCATTCAGAGAGAGAGAGGGAGAGAGAAAAAGAGAGAGATAAATTAAAAGAAAGAGAGAAAAGGGGATGAGGAGATTTAGAGACATTTAATGATGATCTATATGCAGGGATAATCGGATGTAGAGTATTTAGAGTTTTACTGAACTGGCAGTATTTGTGTGTGTGTGTGTGTGTGTGCGTGTGTGTGTGTGCGTGTGTGTGTGTTCTGTCTCCTATGCAGTGTTTAAAAATGTTGCCATAGATGAGAGCATCGTCATCTTCACTATAAAAGCAAGATTGCAGTTATTACCAACCAAATCTTTCCATCTGGAGTCCAGTCATGCTCTGCACTGTGTACACCGTGGTCATGAATGGCTTAAACCAATTCCCACATCCACTTAAAGGACAATGCTCGTTTTTGACAACCTGGACCTTATTTACGACATATTATAAGACGTTTGACTCACCGAGATCACTTTGGTGTAATTCGGAGGCCTGTAGAAGAAATTTAAAATCCAGCGCGAGCCAGTATACCGCATGTAATGGCGGTGGTCGGGGCACTGAGATGCAGCTTCTAAAAATCTATTTCCTGCCGCGAAACAGTTGTTTTCATCAATCTGTCTGGATGAATCGCTAGTTGTGCTTACATAGAGCATAACTGTTGTGGTTTTCACATGCCATGATCTTTAGAAACGTCGTTCGAAACGAAATAGCTTCCTCACTTGCTCCAGCACGCATACGCACAGCGCGCAATCGTTGCTCCAGCACGCTGTGCGCATGCGTGCTGGAGCAAGTGAGGAAGCTATTTCGTGTCTAAAGAAGTTTCTAAAGATCATATTACAGAGGCATGTGAAATACCACAACAGGCCTATGCTCTCCATGTAAGCACAACTAGCGATTCATCAAGACAGATTGATGAAAACAACCGTTTCGCGGCAGAAAATAGATTTTTAGAAGCTGCATTCTCGTTGCCCCCACCACCGCCATTACATGGATATACTGGCTCGCGCTGGATTTAAAATTTCTTCTACAGGCCTCCGAACTACACCAAAGTGATCTCGGTGTGTCAAACGTCTTATAATATGTCGTAAATAAGGTCCAGGTTGTCAAAAACGAGCATTGTCCTTTAAACCATGTCCCACATCCACTTAAATCAGGGCTCTCAAACTCCCGGCCCGCGGGCCATTTCCGGCCCGCCCCACCCCTCCATCCGGCCCAGGACATGATGTCAGAAATATAATGTAATCCGACCTGCAAAATAATTACTTGTAGCCTACATGGTTGCAGCCAGGCCTACAATGCGAAATTCAAGTCTCTCAAACGTGGGGCGAGATGCTGTTATTGTGCGCAGCGCGTGAGGTGAACACTGCATACAGTCACGGGTGCAATCAGTCCGCACGCGACTATGAACTGTGACCAGAATGCATCTCGCCAAGGAGAGGCTGTTTTCATGGTTAAAGGAGTAGTAAAGGGTTCATCTCTGATGAGATGTTTCGATCACCTTTTGGCTTGGCATATCTCCAATTTATCATCTCTCTCTCTCTCTCTCTCTCTCTCTCTCTCTCTCTCTCTCTCTCTCTCTCTGTCTTTCACACACACACACACACACACTTGTATACAAATATACACACACATACACACACTCCCAAACACATTGCCTAATTGGTTGCCCTACTTTTTGTAAAATAGAAAAAAAGACTTGTCAGTTTCCTGGAAGGAGACAGATGACACCAGCTGAGATGGAGTTATTATTATTATTATTATTATTTTCTCTCTTCTAACCGATATAAACAAGTGCACAGTGACCATGTCGTCCCCCACCCATAATGTATGCATTTAGCATGTCCAGTTGTAAGTGCGTGCTTTTCTACTTAGATTTTGCCAAAAGGGTGTTTGCAGGTTGTGCTTATGATTTGAGGATTAATATATTACCTTTATATTGAATTTCTAATTGACTTTAGTCAAGTCATTTTGTAGCTTGATATTATATAAACTGTTAAGTTTTATTGTTTTAAAAATTGATAGTCCATGATGTAAATGAATGTTTGCTTTAAAAAAAAAAAATACACATCCTTCCATGGCCAAAACACAATGAAGCACCTAATGTGGTTCTACTGATACAGATTCCTTTATTGATCCATCCTTTCTACATGGTACAGTGGAGTAAAATCCTTGGGTCCTGGCTCCTCAACCTCATAGCAACAGCATAACACAAGACGATGACAATAAAAAAGTATAATACAATACAAAAGTAATAAAAACAATAGCTACAATAGTAATACAAATAGTGCAATTCCATGAAATAGTGTGTAAAGTGTGCAGTCTTCACGGGTCCACCCGAAACCAATAAAGTGAAACTCATTTACCCATATGGACCTGAGCGGATCATCTTCTTTTTTCTCATATCAAATTCTTTAATCTCCGGTTTTAAAATGAGACATTTAAAAGGTAATCTGTCTTGGAAATGAGCACTGAGGCATTGTGGGCCTCTTCCAGCCAGGGAAGATCTTGAGAGCACAAAGACACACAAACACACACCAGCTGGCACCTGCTCAAGTGATGCTCTTCGTTAAAGTTATAACCCTATACATAACTATCTTAACGCTGTAATGAGACTAATGTAATTGATTATCACCAATGCTGAGTCTCTTCAGTTCTGGATGACTTGCGCAAAATATGTTTTGTTGTGAAAACATAATTATATTGGATTTCTGCTGAATTTTGTAACTTTGAAATAGGCTTGCCTACTGTCAAATTTTATGGAATCGCAAGCAAGAAGCCTTCCATCAAAAAGGTATATTGATGAAGGAATGAAGGAAACTCATGTGTGCTTCTGAGGAGAGAGAATCACGAGGGTCATAGGTTATACTAGGCTGTAGTTCAATGGCGATATGAGGAGTGTTTTACGAAGTCTTGCTTATCATGGCCCATAATTTTTTCGCTAAGCAAAATATCACATTGAAACAAATAAATGTTATTTTGGAATTACAGTAGCTAGCCTGGTGGATAAACCTAGAGCAGAAATGGCTCCAAGTATATTAAAGGGCAATGCTCGTTTTTGACAACCTGGACCTTATTTACGACATATTATAAGAAGTTTGACTCACCGAGATCACTTTTGTGTAGTTCGGAGGCCTGTAGAAGAAATTTAAAATCCAGCGCGAGCCAGTATATCCATGTAATGACGGTGATCGGGGCACCGAGAATGCAGTTTCTCAAAATCTATTTTCGGCCGCTAAACGGTTGTTTTCATCAATCAGATTGGATTAATCGACAGTTGAGATTCCTCAACGCGAGGCATTGTTGTGGTTTTCAAATACGGGGTCTTTAGCCTCTGTAATATGATCTTTACACGCCTTTCCCCACTTGCTCCAGCACGCATGCGCACAGGCCAGCGCGCAGACTGGCTATTCTCCGGCTCACATTCTCTGCGCTACGATCGTTGTTGGTGCCGAGAATATTGTCGTCGTCATTCGTCAGCAACAATCCGATTGTAGCGCAGATCGTGCTGGAGCAAGTGGGGAAAGGCGTGTAAAGATCATATTACAGAGGCTAAAGACCCCGTATTTGAAAACCACAACAATGCCTCGCGTTGAGGAATCTCAACTGTCGATTCATCCAATCTGATTGATGAAAACAACCGTTTAGCGGCCGAAAATAGATTTTGAGAAACTGCATTCTCGGTGCCCCGATCACCGTCATTACATGGATATACTGGCTCGCGCTGGATTTTAAATTTCTTCTACAGGCCTCCGAACTACACAAAAGTGATCTCTGTGAGTCAAACTTCTTATAATATGTCGTAAATAAGGTCCAGGTTGTCAAAAACGAGCATTGTCCTTTAAGGTTTATAGTTAGCTAGCATTGGTTATCTACACATGGTTTGCTACATCCCATGGCTAAAGCACATTTTAAAAACACCATCTACCGTAGTAACCTGTTAGCTTACTAATGTTACCCCTCAGATCAGAACAGCCTATAGCTGTGACCCTTGTTGATTTGTCCTTTATACCCTTTCAGGGAAAATCTAATGTTTATTGAAGCTGCAGTCTGCATCCGAAGCTGTGCACCCATTCTGTCATGCATGCGTATCGCAGGCGTGAGTGAGAGGGATTAAGGGAGAGCGAGTCATCGTCGCGGGGCGTGATGAGGCGGTGGCGAGGTTATGGATTGGGCGACATGCTGCTTTTGACAAGGAGGGGGGGGGGGGGGGGGGGGTCTGAGTTATGATCGATGCTGCGGACACGGTCCTGTGACTCATCAGTCTCCGTTGCAGGTTTTTTATCTAGTCCTCAGAGCTCGCCACAGGGGCAGAAGAGGGTGGGGCAGAAGAGGGTGGGGCAGTAGAGGGGTGAGGTGAGGGAAAATAATCGGAACTCAATAAACTGGAAGTCAAATTCACTTTAGGAGTCAGAGGAGGAGACCGATCCTCAAGAACTCACTTTAGGAGTCAGAGGAGGAGACTGACCCTTGAACTCTTCAGCTCCTCATAAATCAGCTGCGGATTCCCACTGGAGATTTGTGCAGAGTTTGGCATGCAGCCAAGTCCCAAGTAAACGTTGATTTATTCAACACTAGGCAAAAAAAAGACAGGGGATTCTTACTTTTTAGTACATTTTCTTAACTTGACTGGCAAGTGAAAAGAAATGACAGAAATGCATTAAGAATTGAACAGGTGGGGATTTGAACCGATGCAGCAGAATGGTCTCCAGTCTAAAGCCCCTGACTCACCGAACCAATCGGCCGTTGTGAACGTCTGTGAGCATCGTAAGTATCGGTGGCTCAAGTCGGTGCGGTGTATCACGCACTGTTGAATTGAATTGAAACCTTTATTGCCCCAGAGGGGAATTTGTTTAGCACACATCAAGCATACAGAAAACATTGAAATGTACGCCCCTCACATCAACACCACAATGTCACCAACCACCATCATCGTCATCACCATCCTCACCAACATCATCGCATCAACATCATCATCACTGCAACAGGCATCAACAGCTGGTCAACAATTAAATGCTTCTTGGCACAAAAGAAGTGCTGGCTTGTTTTGTCCTTGTTTTGGGCGTTCTAAACCTGCGTCCAGAGGGGAGTAGGGGGAACTCTGAGAACACAAACATACACCAGTCCTGGGCTCAGATCCCCTTCCCCTCACCCTAACCCGGGTCCGTATCCTTTTCCTACCCCGATCCTACCCTTGACCCCTGCCTCTATCTGGGCCCAGGCACATTCACGCACACACAGACATACACCAGTGTTTGCCATGTCTCTCCTATGATGTTATTAGCCTCTCTTACTCTGAAAATGTAATTTAATGTTATTTATTGCTCTATAAATGTTCTTAGCGGGTAGACAAACATACTCCAGGAGCTTGCTCGATCGTCTGGTTGAGAGGGGTCAGGGAAGAACTTTTACAGCTCACTTATCTGGCCCCCGGGTGATTACTGTTTTTTTGCTTCCCTCTGGAATATGTAGGGGTGGGATGTCTGCCCACCTCCCTTGTTCTCTGTAAAGCGCATTGTGTTGCCTCTGGGTATGAAATGCGCTATACAAATAAAGATTTGATTGATTGATTGATTGATGGGAAGGATCGTCCAGTATTCGTCTGGCAAGGTTGATGGTGTACTGATCAGAGAGCTGAGAGACACTGAACATCTGAGCCAGTGATTTTCTGTTGACTACGTCGGATCATTTTCGTCGGGACATTTGAGCGTGCGTAATCGGCGCCGGAGTGAGCGGGCACGTTGGGACAGAAGCCACGGAAGTGACGAAGGCAAAGAAAGTCAGGGCAGTGATATTAAAGATGGCTACCTTTCGGTGACGAAAAAAAACATGGGGAAAAAAGCTCAATATCTTCGGAAATAATTTGAAAATTGTCAAAACCGTGGAATACCTTTGTTTAATGTAGATACAAAGGAACATTGGATAAAGTCAATTTTACATTACATTAGTCATTTAGCAGATGCTTTTATCCAAAGCGACTAACAATAATTGCATTTAACGTAGGAAGAGCCAATGTACTACTACTTGCCAGAACTCACAAGTGCATCTTCTCTCTAAAACAAGTGACTAAGAGCATAATCTAGTGCTGAAGGCAAAGTGCAAGGATAGCAATCTAAAGTACAGTGCAATATAATACAATACAATAAGTGCTTAGGCGGGAGGATTGTGGTATTACTTCTTGAAGAGATGAGTTTTGAGCCTGCGACGAACGATGGGCAGCGACTCTGCTGTCCTGACATCAGTGGGAAGTTCATTCCACCACTCACTCTCTCCCTCCCTCTCTCTCTCTCTCTCTCCCTCCCTCTCTCTCTCCCTCCCTCTCTCTCTCCCTCTCTCTCTCCCTCTCTCTCTCTCCCTCTCTCTCTCCCTCTCTCTCTCTCTCTCTCCCTCTCTCTCTCTCTCTCTCTCCCTCTCTCTCTCCCTCCCTCTCTCTCTCCCCCACTCTCTCTCCCTCTCTCTCCCTCCCTCCCTCTCTCTCTCTCTCTCTCAGGTGAGAAGTGCCGGAGCTTCATTGATCTGGCCCCTGCGTCGGAGCGTGGTGAGTAATGGCCGTCCTCCGCACCCGCCCCACGGAGCCCAGCCTACCCAAGGACCAGTTCATCATCTCATAATACACTCCTCACATATCTCCAATATCTCCCGCACATATCTGGAGAACATAATATCATTCCATCTGCAGGATAATGATTAATCAGTTGGTCAATACATGAGTTTAATTATGTCTAATTGAACGAAAGTAGCAATGCATAACAGTATGCCTCTTCCAATAAGGTACAGTATCACGGATCAGCTTTGAGTAAGGACCAATCAGAACACTCCCTCTTATAGTCAGGGATCCACAGGCTCAAAGTTGTAGAGAACCTGCCATGGCATGCTATACTTGTTTGTGTTTTTTCTATTAATTTGGACATTAAGGTTGTCATAGACACATTAGAAATTAATATTAAACAAATTGGTAACTGGATTTTTCCCGCAGACCACAGGTGCTGAGGTGATGCTAAAAGACCTGTCGCCTCCTCTCTGTCATAGCATCTGTCTTTCTATCTCTCTCTCTGTTGCTTGCCGCCTCCCTCTTTCCCTCTCTTTCTCTCTTTTATTCTCTCTATCTCTTTCATTCACTCTGTCTCTATCACTCTCTCTCAGAATCGGATATGATAGCTGCTATATGTGCGTCTTCTTGAGTAAAATGGAAACAGATGTTCAACGGAAATGTATAGACAGTATTCTGTGTTTGTTATACATTGTATTTG
>NW_028176273.1:0-20000 GCF_949987555.1 Borostomias antarcticus
ATCATCATCATCATCATCATCACAACATCATCATTATCATCCTGGAGACTGAGCTCCTGGGTGGGGGGGGGGGGGCTAACCCTTTACTGAGGGGGAGCAGAGTATCATCATCATCATCATCATCATCATCAACATCATCATCATCATCATCATCCTGGAGACTGTCCTGGGTGGGGGGGTGGGGGGGGTAACCCTAGCTCTAACCCTTTACTTTACTTTTACTGAGGGGGAGAAGAGTGTTTTATTCCACCGGAAATCAGAGGCGACAGCCTAGATTTAGAACAAATCAGACACGGCATAGGCCTACCCGTTGAATATGATTGAAGTGTTTCATAAGAGGCTGCACACTGCTTCGGGCAAAGGGCCCTAGTCAGAGCCACCCCCCACCCCCCTTTCATAAGCCTCCTCTACCCCCCCCCCACCAGACCCCCACGCCAACGCCCTTTCAACCGCTCAGATGACCAGGCCGCCAAATCACGGAGCAATCCTGTTTACCATTTGTAGGGTCTGTTTCCTCAAACAATAGACTGACTGGCAGTGGAAGATAAGGGCCTCTGTTGACTGAGACAATGTAACACACACACACGCGCGTGCACACACACACACACACACACACACGCACACACACAGGGACACAAAGAGTACACTGATAACTGAGATACAACATCTCAATAACGACTGTGTTGTTACATTACATTACAGTTATTCAGCAGACGCTTTCATCCAGAGCGACCAACAATAGCGTCTGGCAGCTTAATGTCTTAGAGTTGTGGGTTGTATTCTTCTTTTATTCAGGCGGTATCATCAACCACCCCACGCACGGTGTGCACACATGGGCTTAAACCCTATCTCAAAATAATCACAGGATAAATATTCAGCTTCCCCTTATCTTGACATTGCTTTCTCCAATGCCTAGGAACATGAATAGGACATTACATTTTCTCCAATGTGCAGAAACATTAATGGGAAATGAAATGAGGTTGGGTCCATTTATGTGTTTGCGCTGGGGGTAGTCTGAGTACCCAGAAGCTCTCGCTTCTCACTGCGGCGAAGACTTCTGGGGGAAAAAACCTTGATATTGGTGGACACCAATGGGAAGACTCTGGGATTTAATGCGCGGGAGGATGATTGGCCGGTGCAGATAGTGGGCTGTGGGGGAGGCTGATTTGGCCTCTGATTGGTCACTGACCGCTGTGGTCCGCTTTCCACTTTTCCACACGTGTACTTTTTTGCTGCAAAAAATAATAATTTCCCTTCAGGGATAAAGTTCATATAATTTATCCATCTGTCTGTCTGTCTGTCTGTCTATCTATCTATTACATTACATTTACATTACAGTCATTTTGCAGACGCTTTTATTCAAAGCGACTAACAATAATTGCATTTAACGTAGGAAAAGCCAATGTACTACTACTACTCTATCGATCTATCCGTCCGTCCGTCCATCCGTCCGTCCGTCTATCTGTCTATGAGGTATGGAAATGAAACCATAAAAGGTGAACTGCATATCAGTGATGATAATTTGCTCTGTAGCAAAAACATTAGAATAATTCAATAGGTTCGTAGCTCCTGGTGTTATTTTTACCTAGCGGGGGGATATTAGTCTCAAAATAGCCCCACCAATCTAGCTCTGGAGCGACAAGAGAACCCTGCAACCCACGAAGGTTACACCCAGGGAAATGTGAGAAAATCCACCCACATCTCAAATAAGACAACTAAACTGAACTAAAGACCATGAAAGGGCATTGGACTTCATTCAATTAGTGAGCACTGTGTTCCTTTAGCACCACCCACCATGTATTAGAAGCAAAACTTCCTCAGAAGCCGTGAAGTTGGGGCGCCCCGGTAGCTCACCGGGTAAGGCGCGTCCCATATGCAGGCTAGTCCTTCGAGCGGCGGACCAGGGTTCGATTCCCGGCTCGGGTCCTGTCCCGCATGTCCTCCCCTCTCTCTCTCCCATGTTTCCTGTCTCTCTAAACTGTCCTGTCCCATTAAAAAGCCCTAAAAAATATCTTCAAAAAAAGAAAGAAGCCGCAAAGTTTCACTGATAAAGTACCCTAACGTGTCGCTGCATTCCCGGCTCTTTCATTTCGACCGGTGTCCCGTCAGGCATAGTGATGTAGATGAACTAGATCAGAGCGTTGTCTGGCAGACGCTGGCTGTTATGATGTAGATCAGTAGATCAGAGCGTTGTCTGGCACACTGGCTGTTCTGATGGAGATCACTAGATCAGAGCGTTGTCTGGCACACACTGGCTGTTCTGATGGAGATCACTAGATCAGAGCGTTGTCTGGCAGACACTGGCTGTTCTGATGGAGATCACTAGATCAGAGCGTTGTCTGGCAGACGCTGGCTGTTCTGATGTAGATCAGTAGATCAGAGCGTTGTCTGGCACACTGGCTGTTCTGATGGAGATCAGTAGATCAGAGCGTTGTCTGGCACACTGGCTGTTCTGATGGAGATCAGTAGATCAGAGCGTTGTCTGGCAGACACTGGCTGTTCTTCATTCGCTGAGTAAATTTACTGAAGATCACATCACAAGCTCTTGGGATGTTAAACAACATTGGACTCATCGTAATTGTTCTGACTGCTTAGGGCCGGTAAGTGAAGTTGGGGAGAGACTGTGTAAAGGAAACATCTTACTTGGTTTAGATTAGATTTCAAAGAACACGCTGAGCGGTCGGTCAAGCTGGTTTCAAACAAAGACAATAGTTTATTCTATGTTACGATTTGCAAGTCGGACTCGACCACAGGAAGTGAATCCGGGCTCGAGTGAGTCAGATGGGGACGAGGTAGATGGCCCAATCCCAAACCACCCCCTACCCACTCCCACTCCGCCACCGAGTGTCCCTCCAAATGAAGTGTCACTCGCAGCTGTGGAGGGCACTCTCAATCGAGGGGGAGGGTATATAAATGGAAAGCCAAATGTGGGACGGACTCCCTACTCCACTGGAACCGACCGGGACAGGGCCGTCACCATGGCATGTTTAGTTGATTTATGGGAAAATGTTGATGATTTATAATACAAATATAAATCACTATAATTAAATCCATGTATGATGAGAAATGGTCAAAAATCCAAACACAAATATGTTTTTGCAAATGAACTCTAATTAAATGAATATTATAACACTGTCCTGAGACAAATACATAAATTAATTAATAACTTACTCCCATGCCTCTTTGGCAGCATTCCTTCTTTTGTGTAGAGGCATTTGCATATCGCAGCCTAATCAACTGCTTTGTCTGTTCCATTGTCCCTGTAAATAATGGAATATATGATGTACATTTGACGTAGATCTAGGCCTATTTAGATTTATTTTATGTCGGCTATGAATACAGGCTTTTAAGAGTTTGCTACAAGTCAAGTGATCTAGGGATAAAGTGATTGTATCACTTGGTTGTATCTTTTGACACCATATTCTGCGATTTTGTTTGATGCAGTGAAATCGGTGTGAGAAAAACAAATGTTTGAATGCTGTAAAATAATCTAAAATAATTGACAGTGTAGGAAGACGGAACTTTATATGTGGTTTCCTGCGGCATCTATTTGGCACGTGCACTTCCTGCTTCGGCTATCGGGAGCTTGCACCGATGCAGGCTTGCTATTTAAGGGGTTGACAGCCCACTCGCACTCCAAGCGCACTCTGCGATAATTGGTTTGGGACGGCCCTTAACATGGCAAAGCTCGGCGTGAACGCGCAAACGGAGGGGGAGTGGATAGGGCGAGGGCTTAGGGGGTGGTTTGAGATTGGGCCGATAGGTTATAACGTGAAAAAGGAAGTGACATAGTTTCAGGATGAAGAGGACAGGGAAGTGATGTCACACAGGAAGAATTTGTAGTTTTAACAGACTGATCTATGAGAACGAACTACAAAGTTCGAACAACAGTCAAGTAGGAAAACAAAACACTTTGGTGAGACTTGAATTTCATTCACAACTGCGTGATCTGAACATGGATCCACCACTGCTAAGGGTGGTCGCCTTGGCTACAGTGAGGATCAGCATTCCATGTGCCGCTAAATTCCATTCAACCCCCCACCCCCCCCCCCCCCCTGCAAGCACGCCTAAAACTGCGCTCCACTGAACCCCCCCCCCCCCCCCCCACTAGGGGTAGCAGCGTATGGGTGGAATAGCACACGAGACTGGAGTGCCCCGGTGAAGCCCCCCGTCCGGTATTGATGGCACGCCTGAGACAGAGGTCATTGCCATAGGTCATAGGTCATTGCCATATACCCACAACATCGATGCCAACCCTCTCTACTGTTTTAGATTGCCTGGTAGAGGGGGCCACAAAGCCGTTTTCCGTTTGGGGGTGATAGGGATATTAGGAAAGGAGGTCGACTGGGATGGGTCATGACCGAAAGAACGAGATCAAGGATACGAGCGGTCGAGATGAGCTTCCTCAGGAGGGTGGCTGGTGTGTCCCTTAGAGATCAGGTGAGACGTTCAGTCGTCCGTGAGAGACTCGGGAGTAGAGCCGCTGCAAGGAAGAAAGGAGCTAGTTGAGGTGGTTCGGGCATCTAGTGAGGATGCCTCCTGGGCGCCTCCCTAGGGAGGTGTTCCAGGCGTGTCCAGCTGGGAGGAGGCCGCGGGGTAGACCCAGGACCAGGTGGTGGGATTACATCTCCGCACTGGCCTGTGAGCGGCTAAAGATCCCCCAGGCAGAGCTGGTTGATGTTGCTGGGGAAAGGGATGTCTGGGGCCCCCTGCTGGAACTGCTGCCTCCGCGACCCGGCACCAGATAACAGATGACGATGGATGGTCGACCAGGTTAAAGTTGAACTGTGGAGAAGGCACGCCATCACCCTTCCCTGAGGGCGTCAAGTCTTCTAGCCCTAGGGCGGCATCGAGGATCCCATTGGACGGTCCTGTACGGCGGGAATCGGGGAGGTGAACCGTGATGTAATTTCTTCAAGCATCTGCCACTGCACTGCAACCCGGCGCCCCCCCCAACCATCCTGGGAGGGCGTCTCCTGCTAGGAAAACGCTCAGATCAATTCACGTCTAGGTAATGAGTTTTGCCACGTCGGTTATATCACCTAAAATATTACGAGCAGCATTGTGGTGGACAGGTATCACACAGCGCTGATCGCAGTGCGTTGATGATTTCCCTACAGGAAGTGACCCACCCGCAGTGAAACCTAAGGACTGCGAAGGGTTGGAGGATTTAATTATGCCCTAGACAATCACAAAAACAGAGAATAGCTTTTCAAAGAAGGGTGGCCAAGAAAAGGCCATACATCTTGTGAGGTAATATGGCCTTAAGGTCCCATCAGCTCTGACCTTGGACATAAAAACACATTATGAAGGTATTTCTTGAGAAACCTCTCCAGACTAATGAAGATATATCGGCAGAGGAAACAAGGAACTTTGTGGCCCAGCATGTACTACTCATCAGTAGACAAACTGATATCTGGGAACAACACATAAAGCTGCAATGATAACATTTCACTCAGTAAGGGGTACAGTGTACAGTACAGTTAACACTAAAACCTGGACCAGGAGGAAATTGCATTCTTTTAATTAACATCTCCATCAGATGTAGCCCAAAAACATTCCCTATCAACTCCACAGAGTTGACAGAAACTCCAGAGTTGACCATTCATATTTCAACCCCGTTAGCCTATAGGCTCCACAGACCACATTAACTGCTCCTCAAAGCTAACATACATTTGACCTGAGATTTGCACCAGACAACCAAATGTCGAAATAACCAAAACGGACAAGAAGCGACGAAAAACATACGCCGACCTTTAGAAATCGAAGGAGAACGTCGCATTCATTTACACATTTAACGAGAAGTGGAACGAATAAGTAGCCAAAGTAGCTAGCCTGTAACCTGAACTCAAAATAATCCAGTCTTAAGTCTCTGTGGCCATTTGGGGGGGGGGGGGGGGGGGGTCTGACAGGGGAAGAGCGGGGACCACCTGCACGCCATCAGGGCGCAGGATCAGCTCAATCCTGGCACCAGCATTTGTTACGCTCCATATTCCCATTACATCAGATGCAGGCCGGCTGGGAAATCCATCTCCCGGTGTCAGGTTTATCAGACCCTCCGCGACCCCGGGGGCGGTGGAGAGGAACGCAGCCAGCCCAGGAACCCCCGGGGGCTTGTCGTGTTCTTCTATGAAGGGTTGGGAGGAGGAGGTTTTGGTGTTTTGGGTATCGACGAGAGAGACCACCCCTTCCTCGTCTCTCCTTGTCCTTCCGAGCTGCCGATTAGTCACCCAGCGCTCTGTCTTGAGGCCGTTATGCATTCTGCACAGAGCTCGGCCTTCGGAATAAACACTTCCTCATCACATTATGAGACGCGGTTTCGTATGCGAGTCGGCCGCTGTGACCTTAGCGTCAGCTCCAGGCGGAATAGGCGTTTGACGTGCCCTTCAGGTGGAGTGGGCGGCAGGTTTCACAGCGCTCAGTCTGGCCGACCTGTTGTTCTTTTGTCCGGATACTTTCTCTAGTTTCTCCTTTCAGACAGGTAGAGAACAGCCGTCAGGTCTCTTCTTCTGTGAAATCCTCAGGCATTAATAACACAGGGCGACGCACACAAGATACTCTCAAGGAGAGCCAGTCACTTGGCTCCGCCGGAGTGCTTACTTGAATGAAATAAACAAATGAGACCTGACAATCCCCGTGATAGTCCATACATCCTGGTGAATAAGCACCCTGCCTCTCCTGTGCATTCGACATTCCAGAAGAGGGGATTTGTATTCCTCCGCTGGCGCCGTTTCCAAGACAAAGGCCCGAGCACGGCCACGGGGGATAGAATAAGTTCAGTACCGCAGTCGAAAGTTCTTCGAAAAACATGATACGTTTTAAAAAACACCTGATGATTTGATTGAAATTCCGGATGATTTGTTCATCTAAGAAACACACGGTAATTGGAAGCTGAGGGGGAGGAGAAAATAAATATCAAACTACACGACTGCAAGATGGTTTTCTTCTCTTTACTTTTGTATTGTGTGGAGTATATTGCATATAAAGGATCATATTGTACCTGACTCCTTCGCTATTGCTTTTTGCACTGACCTGTCTTGTCCTTGAACCTTGTCTATTGTTTTGCACCAACAGCATGTGTGAAAAGCTACCTGGCTAAATAAATCTGCTTCATAAGCTACTGCAGTACAAAGGCCCCACAGGGATCTAGGTGGAGGGAAGAAAAATGTATTAAAAAGCAATCCCATTGTCTTTCATAACACCAACACCAATATAAGCTGTATGAGTATCTTAAATCCTTTCCCTGCTTGTTAAACCTACTGTACTTGTGGAAAAACACCTTAACTCAAACGTCAACGTTACCTATACCTATACCTTCTGATAAGAAACTCCCATAATGCAATGCGGAATAAGCTGAGATGGTCGGTTTGGCGGTAACAATGTGAGGTTGGGTGTTGTGGAGCCGAGCCGCGCCCGCCCCGGGAGAGACGGGTCCCGCGCTACTGCAGGTGCCGGCGATCAACAATCAACCTGCATTCGTCGCTTAGACGTTCACTACCTATGTGACCCGACCTTGTCTCTCCCGGGACCTTTTCCTCACCGACTCCCTGCTCTCCCCGGCTTCCGCGTCTCCTCTCTCCCTCGTCCCTCCCTGGTTCCTTGGGCTTCCACGCCGACCCCTTGCTCCCGGTGCTTCGCCTGCCCCTCAGCTCTACGTCCCCTCGCCTCCTCGCCCCTCCCTGGTTCCTGCCTCTCCACCTCGCCTGATCTCACCCCGGTCCTCAAACCACGCTACCACCAGCCTCTCTCCCTTCGCACGCACATTTCCACACACCTCTCTCACTCCCACTCGCAGACACACACACAGACACCCCCTGCTGAAGTACACACGCCATTACACCACACACATCGCACCATACATTCCCCCCACTGTTTCACCTCCCCCTTTGTTTTGTGGCAACAGTTAATTCCCCTATTAGTTATTAAACGGTCTGCTGGCCAAACTCTCCCCTGGTTTCCATCTATCTGGAGGTCTAGCCACACGGGTCCTTGGACCCTGAGCCAGTCGTTCACAACATTGGGCGTTTTACCACAGCAACACTTTTGTCTTCATCTTCAGGTTTCTTCAAGTTTTGCAACTCCACACAAATAGAAATGAATAGAAAAAGTAGACCAGTGCAGCCGGTAACATGCGATCGGGAGGGTGGGTGGTCGAGCTCCCTCTACATGGTATTCACGGTTTGCGTTTCAATGATATAAGAGAGGTCGCTGACAGTGAAGGCCAAACTGCTTAAAACAGCCAAAAAATAATTATAGCATCAATTCGCCAAAGATAGCTGGGTCACAGCCCAGTTTACTCTTCGGGCTTTACACAGCCTCTCCACATAATAGATCCTCAACTGCGCGTAGGCCAAAACAGAGATGCCAATCGCATCTGCTAAGATAAACACTGCTGCATTAAACTGGTGTGGGCGTGTGCCAGCATCCAAGCACCATCCAGACTTTCAATAGATTTTGGATGCACAAGAAAAAGCATGCGTTGGCTTGAGTTGGACTGTGGCTAACCGACGCAGAAACGGGTACTGCCATTGCCTGGGACTTACTTTCAGTAAAGCTTTAGCTAGCTACAGTACACCGTGTAGACAGCAAGCTTTTTTGGGGGGAATATTGACTAAAGACCACTCTCTTTCTCTCTCTGAAAAGGTAGTGGTTTTAAGGCAACGTGACTCAAACGATACCGATTAGCTTAGCCGCGCTACTTCAACAACATCCATGTCTCGTAGCCGTTAGGCTCGGTCCAGCTACTTTCACTGCACAGTAGTGTTAGCTTAGCGAGCTCAACTGCACCCCAGCTACTGTTTTGATTAGGGCTGGGTTTAAAAAATCGATTCATCGATTCTGAATCAAATGATTCAGAATCGATTCATGAATCCCAAAATCGATCTTTTATTTAATGAATGAATGAATAAATGAATGAATGAATAGTTCATTAATTCATTCAATGATTCATTCATTCATTCATTTTTGGAAATCAGTATCGATACCCAGCCCTAGTATTGATGTGTTGCATAACTTGGCAGTCATGTAGTTAAGGTTACAGCTAAAAAAACAGGTTTTAGTAACAATCGAATCGAACAATTGAATCGAATCGAATCGTGATAATCGATTCTGAACCTTGTGAATCGGAATCAAATCGATTCTTGAAATTCAAATCGATACCCAGCCCTAAGCAAGACAGATCAGTTCATCACCAGGTCGTCCACAGACGGGCCTCCATCTTTGTCTCCAGTTATCCCGGTCCTCCACACACCCGGCGGTCTCATCGCTGGTCTCCACTCGTCCCGCATCCCTCTTGATTATGTCCACTAATGTTTTAGTAGGACGTCCTCGCGACTTGTCCGCGCCAAGGAGATGGCTTCCATAACACAAGCTTGAGTCGTCTGACTCTAATACATCCAGCAGGTCTGTCTCTATGACTCCTCTGACTAAACATCCAGCAGGTCTGTCTCTATGACTCCTCTGACTAAACATCCAGCAGGTCTGTCTCTATGACTCCTCTGACTCTAAAACATCCAGCAGGTCTGTCTCTATGACTCCTCTGACTCTAACATCCAGCAGGTCTGTCTCTATGACTCCTCTGACTCTAACATCCAGCAGGTCTGTCTCTATGACTCCTCTGACTCTAACATCCAGCAGGTCTGTCTCTATGACTCCTCTGACTCTAAAACATCCAGCAGGTCTGTCTCTATGACTCCTCTGACTCTAACACATCCAGCAGGTCTGTCTCTATGACTCCTCTGACTAAACATCCAGCAGGTCTGTCTCTATGACTCCTCTGACTCTAAAACATCCAGCAGGTCTGTCTCTATGACTCCTCTGACTCTAACATCCAGCAGGTCTGTCTCTATGACTCCTCTGACTAAACATCCAGCAGGTCTGTCTCTATGACTCCTCTGACTCTAAAACATCCAGCAGGTCTGTCTCTATGACTCCTCTGACTCTAACACATCCAGCAGGTCTGTCTCTATGACTCCTCTGACTCTAAAACATCCAGCAGGTCTGTCTCTATGACTCCTCTGACTAAACATCCAGCAGGTCTGTCTCTATGACTCCTCTGACTCTAAAACATCCAGCAGGTCTGTCTCTATGACTCCTCTGACTCTAACATCCAGCAGGTCTGTCTCTATGACTCCTCTGACTCTAACACATCCAGCAGGGCTGTCTCTATGACTCCTCTGACTCTAACATCCAGCAGGTCTGTCTCTATGACTCCTCTGACTCTAAAACATCCAGCAGGTCTGTCTCTATGACTCCTCTGACTCTAAAACATCCAGCCGGTCTGTCTCTATGACTCCTCTGACTCTAACATCCAGCAGGTCTGTCTCTATGACTCCTCTGACTAAACATCCAGCAGGTCTGTCTCTATGACTCCTCTGACTCTAACATCCAGCAGGTCTGTCTCTATGACTCCTCTGACTCTAATACATCCAGCAGGTCTGTCTCTATGACTCCTCTGACTAAACATCCAGCAGGTCTGTCTCTATGACTCCTCTGACTCTAACATCCAGCAGGTCTGTCTCTATGACTCCTCTGACTCTAACATCCAGCAGGTCTGTCTCTATGACTCCTCTGACTCTAACACATCCAGCAGGTCTGTCTCTATGACTCCTCTGACTCTAACATCCAGCAGGTCTGTCTCTATGACTCCTCTGACTCTAACATCCAGCAGGTCTGTCTCTATGACTCCTCTGACTCTAACACATCCAGCAGGTCTGTCTCTATGACTCCTCTGACTCTAACATCCAGCAGGTCTGTGTCTATGACTCCTCTGACTCTAAAACATCCAGCAGGTCTGTCTCTTTGACTCCTCTGACTCTAAAACATCCAGCAGGTCTGTCTCTTTGACTCCTCTGACTCTAACATCCAGCAGGTCTGTCTCTATGACTCCTCTGACTCTAACATCCAGCAGGTCTGTCTCTATGACTCCTCTGACTCTAAAACATCCAGCAGGTCTGTCTATGACTCCTCTGACTCTAACATCCAGCAGGTCTGTCTATGACTCCTCTGACTCTAATACATCCAGCAGGTCTGTCTATGACTCCTCTGACTCTAACATCCAGCAGGTCTGTCTCTATGACTCCTCTGACTCTAATACATCCAGCAGGTCTGTCTCTATGACTCCTCTGACTCTAACACATCCAGCAGGTCTGTCTCTATGACTCCTCTGACTCTAAAACATCCAGCAGGTCTGTCTCTATGACTCCTCTGACTCTAATACATCCAGCAGGTCTGTCTCTATGACTCCTCTGACTCTAACATCCAGCAGGTCTGTCTATGACTCCTCTGACTCTAAAACATCCAGCAGGTCTGTCTCTATGACTCCTCTGACTCTAACATCCAGCAGGTCTGTCTCTATGACTCCTCTGACTCTCATACATCCAGCAGGTCTGTCTCTATGACTCCTCTGACTCTAACACATCCAGCAGGTCTGTCTATGACTCCTCTGACTCTAACATCCAGCAGGTCTGTCTCTATGACTCCTCTGACTCTTAAATCCAGCAGGTCTGTCTCTATGACTCCTCTGACTCTAAAACATCCAGCAGGTCTGTCTCTATGACTCCTCTGACTCTAAAACATCCAGCAGGTCTGTCTCTATGACTCCTCTGACTCTAACATCCAGCAGGTCTGTCTCTATGACTCCTCTGACTCTAACACATCCAGCAGGTCTGTCTCTATGACTCCTCTGACTCTAAAACATCCAGCAGGTCTGTCTCTATGACTCCTCTGACTCTAACATCCAGCAGGTCTGTCTCTATGACTCCTCTGACTCTAACATCCAGCAGGTCTGTCTCTATGACTCCTCTGACTCGAACATCCAGCAGGTCTGTCTCTATGACTCCTCTGACTCTAACATCCAGCAGGTCTGTCTCTATGACTCCTCTGACTCTAACATCCAGCAGGTCTGTCTCTATGACTCCTCTGACTCTAACATCCAGCAGGTCTGTCTCTATGACTCCTCAGACTAAACATCCAGCAGGTCTGTCTCTATGACTCCTCTGACTCTAACATCCAGCAGGTCTGTCTCTATGACTCCTCTGACTCTAAAACATCCAGCAGGTCTGTCTCTATGACTCCTCTGACTCTAACATCCAGCAGGTCTGTCTCTATGACCCCTCTGACTCTAACATCCAGCAGGTCTGTCTCTATGACTCCTCTGACTCTTACACATCCAGCAGGTCTGTCTCTATGACTCCTCTGACTCTAACATCCAGCAGGTCTGTCTCTACGACTCCTCTGACTCTAAAACATCCAGCAGGTCTGTCTCTATGACTCCTCTGACTCTAACATCCAGCAGGTCTGTCTCTATGACTCCTCTGACTCTAACACATCCAGCAGGTCTGTCTCTATGACTCCTCTGACTCTAACACATCCAGCAGGTCTGTCTCTATGACTCCTCTGACTCTAACACATCCAGCAGGTCTGTCTCTATGACTCCTCTGACTCTAACATCCAGCAGGTCTGTCTCTATGACTCCTCTGACTCTAACACATCCAGCAGGTCTGTCTCTATGACTCCTCTGACTCTAAAACATCCAGCAGGTCTGTCTCTATGACTCCTCTGACTCTAACATCCAGCAGGTCTGTCTCTATGACTCCTCTGACTCTAACATCCAGCCGGTCTGTCTCTATGACTCCTCTGACTCTAACACATCCAGCAGGTCTGTCTCTATGACTCCTCTGACTCTAAAACATCCAGCAGGTCTGTCTCTATGACTCCTCTGACTCTAACATCCAGCAGGTCTGTCTCTATGACTCCTCTGACTCTAACATCCAGCAGGTCTGTCTCTATGACTCCTCTGACTCTAAAACATCCAGCAGGTCTGTCTCTATGACTCCTCTGACTCTAAAACATCCAGCCGGTCTGTCTCTATGACTCCTCTGACTCTAACACATCCAGCAGGTCTGTCTCTATGACTCCTCTGACTAAACATCCAGCAGGTCTGTCTCTATGACTCCTCTGACTCTAACACATCCAGCAGGTCTGTCTCTATGACTCCTCTGACTCTAACACATCCAGCAGGTCTGTCTCTATGACTCCTCTGACTCTAAAACATCCAGCAGGTCTGTCTCTATGACTCCTCTGACTCTAACATCCAGCAGGTCTGTCTCTATGACTCCTCTGACTCTAACACATCCAGCAGGTCTGTCTCTATGACTCCTCTGACTCTAACATCCAGCAGGTCTGTCTCTATGACTCCTCTGACTCTAACACATCCAGCAGGTCTGTCTCTATGACTCCTCTGACTCTAACATCCAGCAGGTCTGTCTCTATGACTCCTCTGACTCTAAAACATCCAGCAGGTCTGTCTCTATGACTCCTCTGACTCTAACATCCAGCAGGTCTGTCTCTATGACTCCTCTGACTCTAACATCCAGCAGGTCTGTCTCTATGACTCCTCTGACTCTAACATCCAGCAGGTCTGTCTCTATGACTCCTCTGACTCTAACACATCCAGCAGGTCTGTCTCTATGACTCCTCTGACTCTAACATCCAGCAGGTCTGTCTCTATGACTCCTCTGACTCTAACATCCAGCAGGTCTGTCTCTATGACTCCTCTGACTCTAACATCCAGCAGGTCTGTCTCTATGACTCCTCTGACTCTAACATCCAGCAGGTCTGTCTCTATGACTCCTCTGACTCTAACACATCCAGCAGGTCTGTCTCTATGACTCCTCTGACTCTAACATCCAGCAGGTCTGTCTCTATGACTCCTCTGACTCTAACATCCAGCAGGTCTGTCTCTATGACTCCTCTGACTCTAACATCCAGCAGGTCTGTCTCTATGACTCCTCTGACTCTAACATCCAGCAGGTCTGTCTCTATGACTCCTCTGACTCTAACACATCCAGCAGGTCTGTCTCTATGACTCCTCTGACTCTAACATCCAGCAGGTCTGTCTCTATGACTCCTCTGACTCTAACATCCAGCAGGTCTGTCTCTATGACTCCTCTGACTCTAACATCCAGCAGGTCTGTCTCTATGACTCCTCTGACTCTAACACATCCAGCAGGTCTGTCTCTATGGATCCTGGAGTGACTCATCACGGGAGGTTTCCTGACGTAGACCAACATTATCAGCCCCGAAGGCGTTGGTGGAGTCAGACATAGGTTTGGCCGGCTCCAGTAAAGGTCAAGGGGCACCACACATGATCAGTGAGGGGTCTGTGAGGGAGTTATGTAAAGAGGCCGGCATTGGCGCGTTGACTTGACACGCCGAATAATTCCCTTAATGTGTCTAAATCTACCCAGGAATGCATGAAGGCGTGTCAGCGAGGAGACAAACCCGCGATCGCGTTCTCGCCACGGCGAGGCTCGTCGTCGCACAGACCCGTCCGCGCCGCGGCGGCGCGAAACGTGACGAATCAATTCCGCTTCCCTCCCGAGAACGCCATGGCGAGCATCTGGTGCTTCTGCCCCGCCCTCCGTTAAACCCCCCCCGAGAACATTCTCACAGAGATGGGATACAGCTCACAAACCTCCCACAGTACTCTGAGACTCTGTGTGCGGATGGCCAGAGAGGAATCTAGGAGAACGGGGGGAGGCGGAGGGAGGGGGGGGGGGGCTTTTGTTTTTCCCATCTCTCCCTGGGGTTATCAGGAACAGCCTGATGCTGTCCATCAGCGCCCAGGCCCAGTGAATGGCCTGGCCTATTTGTCTAATGAGGAGGTTACACGAGGGGGGGGGGGGTTTACCATGCCAAAATCATCACCATGGTGACCATGCCATGTTGGGACGGCTCATTCTGATAGGCTCACGACCTCGGCTCATTTCACAGGAGGCGGACTGGCCGTGACCGTGAATGGCTGGAAAAAGCAAGTCCACAGAACTGACCCGTATGACGCATGCTACGTACTGACCCATATGAAAACAAAACAACATACCTTGTTAGGTTTAGGAAGAACACGTCAGATTAATTGGTTTACCCCCCCCTCCCCTCCCCCTAGCCGAGAAGCCAGACTTCCTTGCAAAAACGTTTTTGTGTTACAGTCTGAACTTCCAGCCGCCTAGAGCGATTTTAGCCTCCTTCAAGTGTGTCAAGTGTGTGTGTGTGTGTGTGTGTGTGTGGGGCACATATGTATGGGGGCTGTACTTAGGGTTTGTTTTTTAAGGGTCTGGGGAGGTTGGGATGAGGGTATAGGGATGAGTGAAATCTTTGCTACATCACTTTTTTTTATTCCTTCTATGTATGTAACTCTCCTACTGTGTACTATTTGCCCCACAATTTTAAGACTGTATATTTATTTGCCCAGGGACTGCAGGTGGAAATTAGCTGTTTAGCTATAACCTTGTACAGTGCATCTCTCCCTATTCTATAGGGTAAATGTCTACTGTACCTTGTCCCTGTCTTAAAAATAAATAAAATCAATCAATCAATCAAAATCAATCCTTCAGCCAATCAGCGTATCAAAATAGTACAATTTTTCCCCCCAAATCCAGTCAGAAGAATAGCAAGAACGTCTTTGGTGCATACTCATGTTATTCTTTAGTTGTTTTGATTGAGTCTATTTCTGCAATAACTGCATTTACCGCTGTGTTTATTCTTCTAGCGTTAACATCGCCGCTCGTTGCTTCGTTCTACTAGCGGACTCCCATATTTCCTCTATGGGAACCAATCAGGGACTGGGGGCGGGACAGTAGTTAAAATGCAGTCCCTGATTGGTGCCCCATTTTCTGCGAAAACTCACAGTCAGTCTGGCTTCCAGGCTAACCTTCCCCCCAAGGCCGAATGCTTGACAAATATCTTAAGAAAGGTAGCTACAATGTTTCCAGTGTTCTGAGCAAAAAAAAAAGCTCTTTGGTCTGTGATCCAGACGGTGAAAGCAAATTCCAACCGGAGCAAGAAGTCTCTGTTGACACAGGTTCTTGAAAAGGGACCATATCAGTCAAGGCCTGAGGGATGCTTTTGAAGAAGGAATCCCAGCCTCCATCTTTCTCTCCATCGGCGCTCTGAGAGCCACAGCACAATACGTTTCCATAGAAGCTTTGAGGAGTGTGGGGGTAGGGTAGTGGATGGGCCAGGCACTGGACTAGTGCGTACTTTCCTCAGGGCTAAGGCTGTTATTCTGATGCCTTTTGTCATAAAACGCTGTTTGTTCAATGTTTTTTTTTCCCCCCGAGAATGTGTAGCCCAAAGGCCTACCATGTATCAAAACACACCCGACTGCAGCGTCAACTCATAGAACAGATTGTAAAACAGCCCATAGCTCGTAGGGACAGAGTGCTTTGCATATAGCCTGGGACATTCTAGACCCATTTCATTTGTTTTGAGACCGCGACACTGCAAACTGTAAGAGAGAGGGAGAGCTACGGAGGCCTAGATGGAGCAATTCCACCAGAGATCGCCCCGAGTGATATTTCACAGCTGCGTAACAAGTAGCGTGTTTAATAAGAACAAGGCCAGAGGAAAAAGAAAAGGAGTCTTGGGTTAAAACGGTTTTGATTGTAATAACTCAGCCCCTCAAAAAAACACGAGCAGATGATTGAATTTGATGACTGATTGCACCCGTGAATAGGCTGTGCATATTTTCAAAACGAGGCCTCGCTAGCTAAGCACCAAAGAAGGACAGAAATCAACAGGCAATTCTTTTAAGCGGGCTCATTTCAACATGAATACAAATGACTTTTTCATCCGAGGGGACAGTATTTGTGCTCGACTTGTGACGTGAGACATGATGGTGAAAAAGCTCGGAGTAGCCTACTAGCTATACATGTAGCGCTGAAATTAAAGGGGCATTCTGTTAAATGTAGGCCCCTCGTCTTACATCCCCTCCACTATTCTACATCATAACGAATCCGCTGATTAACTGTGGCTGAGTTCCTCCATAGGATGGAGAAGGAAATGTTGCACTAACTGATGCACAGAACTAACTGATGCTCCTGTCTCCAAACAGTTGCATGTTATAGTATGTTGTTGTGTTTAATGCATTTAGATATCATTTTAAGCACATTATGATTGTATATGTTATTTTGTGGCCATTATAACATGTGAAGCTGTCGTCCACTCCTGTGTGGTATACAGTACACAGAAACAGATCAACGATATCAGAGAGGTCACAGAGGGAAGGGGCAAGGGAATTAACACATTCCCTACCACTGGCCCAGAATGCACTGCTCCTTTGCATTCCAGGGAAAGACCACTTCAGGGATGTGGAAAGCGTGGCGCAGAGGGCAGTCTACACAGGGGATCAGGGATGTGGAAAGCGTGGCGAAGAGGGCAGTCTACACAGCGGATGAGATGATGACAGACAGACAAGACAAGACTGAGTCAAACAGATGTCGTGTATGTTGTGGATATTGTGTTGGTTGGGGGGATGCTGGACACGCGCCCACACACATGCACACGCACACGCACACACACACACACACACGCTATACACAGCAGCTACACTCAATCATCTGGGTCTGGACCCAGTCCATCTGAACCAGGGTCGACTGGCATTCAATCAGCATTCCAGACCAAAACACTTCTTGTGACCAAAACAAAGATAGCGTCTAAGATGAGTTGTAGGACTGAAACAGCAGCCACATACTACACAGCCCTGCCCAGCGGTTTCATCTCCCTGCATACTACACAGCCCTGCCCAGCGGTTTCATCTCCCTGCCTTCTGAGCTCCTCTGAGTGAAGAGCCATGACCTCACCGATCAATGAGCTCTTAATGAGACATATTTCTTCCCGCCAGTCGCCTTGAGTGATAAAAGCCACTGGAACATGGAGTGGCAAATGTGTGCCAGCATTTTGAGTCAATTAGAGGGCCGTGGCTACTGTACAGGGAGGCATGTGAATCTCTAAATCAGATCCTTCTCATTATTACCTCTGTATATAATAGGGCTGGGTTTAAAAAATCGATTCATCGATTCTGAATCGATTCTGAATCAAATGATTCAGAATCGATTCATGAATCCCAAAATCGATCTTTTATTTAATAAATGAATGAATAAATGAAGGAATGAATAGTTCATTAATTCATTCATTTTTGGAAATCAGTATCGATACCCAGCCCTAGTATTGATGTGTTGCATAACGTGGCAGTCATGTAATTAAGGTTACAGCAAAAAAAATAAATCAGGTTTTAGTAACACTAACTGAATCGATATTGAATCGAATCGAATCGTGCGAATCGGAATCGAATCGATTCTTGAAATTGGACTCGATACCCAGCCCTAGTATATAATGTGTTAGGAAGGAGACGCACCCTAGGAAGGGGCAACAGTCCATTAGGCTTGAGCTATCGCTTCTCTAATATGTTGGAACATGATAGGGATTCATTACTCCTGATATTTACTTGTTATGAATGAATTCCACCCTCAGTCTAGCCTTTGCTGCCTGCTTCTCGGCTGCAGTCTCCTGTTAAATACAAACTACTCATATACTGCAGGTTGCTCCTAAGAAAACATGATATTGGGTTTGTTGTAATGCAGAACGGCAGTGCCTACAGGTGGTGCCCACGACCCCTCTGGCTCATCTTAATAGCGCCTGGCGCGGCGAGCCCTCAGGCCAGAGCAGCACGCTCCAGTGCTAGGCGGGCGCTCCACGCCGGCGGGGGCTGTGTAATCCCTCCTCTTCCTCATTGTTAGTGCATACATGTGCTGCTGCCGCCGGCGGAATCCAGCCTCGCGCGTCCAACGTGCTCCAACGGCTCGTCTGACGCCGGCGTTTCGGCGATGCCGTGCGGGTTTGTTTTCCCGGGCTGAGGGTCGAGGCGGCGGCGGTCCACGGCGCTGGACCGTGCTAATTCAAAGGGGTTTAAGCTGGAGCGCTAGAGGGATCAGGCGCCTCAGGACAGATACCTACAGCACGAGCCTGTACCAAGCTGCCACAGGCCTCATTAAGATCCCGTTCCCGCGCCAACCTCCCGGTCATCAACACCAAAACACTCAGCCCACCTCCAGAGCCGCTCCGCTGCTGGGGGGGGTTGAGAACTCCTTCAACGATCGTGCGCAAAAAAAAAGGATGTATGAAAACAACATAAGGGCTTCTGCCGGCTATTCTGGATGCAGGGCGGGGTCTGGCATACAGCCCTTGTGAAGAATTCATGCTCATATTTAGCAACCCCTCTCGCATCTGGGAAAACACAGGCAACTCTAACGCCAGGCAATGACAACATACCATGTTTAATTAGGGGAATAACTCACTATTGTTATCTGTTATTACGTCTAATCAAATTAAATGGAATATGGTGTGAGAACGTGCCACGCAGCTGCTCGGGGATGAAACCCAAGACTGGAGGCCAGGAATAGTGGCAAAGATAAATAACACCACATTCATCATGTTTAGGCTGCAATATGCCATTAAGTCATATTATCACATCTGAACCAACACACTCCACCTGTTTCCATCACTGTGGGCAGATTGACATCTTCATTAGTGACAAGCATTTGTTTGTAATTAAGATCTGTGACAGAAGCTTGAGCCTGTGGGGGCGAGGATAATTGGCTAGATCAAAGTGGGAAATTTGAAAGGCCTATCAATTCCCTAAAACTTCACAGACCAATAGGAATGTACTTGATCTTGACAAACACAGGCTTAATTGTCTCATTCATGCACACGCCGTCCAATGAATTACTAATGTCTGATGCGCTGTGCGGTAGATCGTCAAACACCATTCTTATTTGTCATATTTCATTTTGTCTAGGGTTTATCTAGTCTGACGCGCCAGATGGTTTGCTTCGCATAACCATCCAACCAATGCTTTGCATAACCATCTGGTCACTGTCTGTTAGAAACTGTTTGGAAGAGGGCATGCACTTTAAAAAAAATACTTCAGGCAGGTGATTGGATGAATCCTCTGTCTATCACCGTCTATCACCCGCACCTCGATGTGGTCACACCCAAATCCGCCCAGTGTAGCTGTTTGTATTTCAAATTCCTCAGAACCAATGCTGATTGGTGAGATTGTTTTCTGATCTGGCACAAATGGATCTCTATGGAGAGTTTCCACCACCACTGCTTATTTTAGCAGGTTCTCTTTGTCCCCAGTCCCCCATGTGAACAAGAAGTGA
>NW_028176273.1:25000-62500 GCF_949987555.1 Borostomias antarcticus
ATGTTTCTTAAAACATTCCCTGTCAGTGTACATTTGAAACGCTCCAGCGAGTCAGTCGGATCCGCTTTGTGTAACAGCGTTTGCAATCAGATTCGTATCCCCCCCCCGTGTTACGAGGAGGGGGTGCTTCCATTCTCCCTGATGAAAAAGACACTAATACAATCTGATACAGGGAAGGGGTGTGTTTGATGTGAAAACACACCGGTGGCTCCATCTTTATTATTCTTAATTGTGTGTCCCATAAGGAGGTGACGATAACCGGTATGATAAACCACGCTAAAATCCGATAAAAAAATATGAATGAAATTATAATTAAAACCGTGTTTGACTACGGCGCTTTGAAAAACTCGATGTAAATACTGTCCAGCATCAAAACGTGTCTAGAAACAACGTGGCTTCAGGCTTCAGAATCATTGCTGAGAGCAGATATACTTTAAAATGTGTTGTTTATTTGTGCAAAAGGAGCAAGTGAAACAGATTGGTGTTGTGTAGAGCTGAACTAACAGCTCAGCATCGTGCTCTACTGCCGACATTCACCCCCTCGAACACTCAGAAACCAGGTTTATAGAGCCTTGAATCACACCTGAGCCAATTACATAAAATCAATGACAGCCAAGACTGATGGAAGCACAATTATTAGGTTTTGGATGAAGATCCTGAATGAAATAACACACAATAGCCTACACCACTTGCTGTAAATAAGGCACCCATACTAAAGCTAGTCCAATGTCTCAGTGGCGGACTGGCAGTTCTTATAGCCTACCATGATTCTTTTAGTACCGTGCAAAACAGCATTTCCCACACATCAACAAAGGAAGATGATCTGGTCCACGATTGAAAGTAAAAGGTATTTTCCATTTCCCTGGACAATGCTTCTATTCTCCGCGCTCAAGGATAAGGGATATAATATACTTCTTAACAAGGAAAGATAAAGGTGTAAAAAATAGCTTATCCTTTTCCCTGACACACATTAAAGCTGCATCCCCTGGCTGGCAGCGCCATAACAACTTTGGTGTCATCATGAAATAAGGTCCCCCCCCTGGTGTTCCTCCCCTGCCTTCGCAAACACGGGACTGTGGAGAGGAACCACTCATATCTGCGTTGGGGGGCTAACTGTTAACGGCATCTTCAGCCATAAATCAGCGCCTTGGTCGACTTGGCCGGGAGCATTTCCAAACCCATTTGCCGGAGATAATGCCAGCTATTCCTCCTGGCCCCAGAGACGAGGGCTCGGGGCTCATGAATCACAGGCCTCTTAGAGGAGCTGCGGCCTGGCCCCCACCTTGCTGGGACCAGCGGTAGCCCCCCCCCCCCCCCCAAACGGACTTCCCGCCCTTCCGGAAAGACCCAAAAAGCCACCGTGTTTTTTTAATGCCAAAAATAGGGGACTTTTAGATCATTATCATTTTTAGCATAAGTCAATAGAGTTTGACATAGTGAAAATTAGCATCGTGGCTAGCGGATTGCAGGAAATGTCATTTATTTCTAGTAGTATGTTGATTTTCCCAAGTTATACATTTCAGCTCAGTGTAGAGAAATGCAGGGATATTAACGGACACTACGTGCGTCCATGACGACACTGTCGACTGTGACCTGCCCGCCCCGGCGTTACCGTGGTTACGCCAATGTTTCGTGTAGTTCCCATAACTCTCTTATCGGTCTTCATGTGACAGTGTGCTATGTATCCTATTCCTTACCCCTGATGTTGAAGACAAAGATCCTACCTTAAAAGTAAGCATACTGTATCAGCAGTGGCTCTGCTCCGTTCCAAACGACCCTCACAGATTGGGAAACGGTATCCCTCTCCAAGCGGACTATCGTACACATCTGTTCAGGAGTGGACCAGGGGGAATTCTGAGCTTTATCATTCAAACAAGATATAGCTTCAGCGAGGTTAACGTTAGTAGAAACGCATTAAAATAGCGTTAGGGGTTTAATTTGCAGCCATTACACTAGGGCTGCGCAATTAATCGTGAATTAATCGAAATCGCGATTATAACCTCCGCAATTAACTAATCGCAAAAGGCCGCAATTAATGTGATTAATAATTTTGCTTTGAATTGAGTGTGCTAGGACTACACGGACGAATCACAGGCGCTTATGCTGTCTGACCAATCACATGCGTTCCCGCTGAGTGCGCTGTGCGTAGCAATTTCACTCAGAAGACAGATAGCAGTATGTCAAGACACAAGAGTACCTGCAGCTGTGAGTAGTGAAAAAATGAGCGTAAACTAGGTCAGTGAGTTAGTAGCAAGAAAGGGATTAACGTCCGTGATTTGGGAGCATTTTGGTTATTATATATAAATATTAAATATGAATCGCAATAATTAATCGCAATTACCATTTTGAAGCAAATAATCGCAATTATTATCTTTCGTCATAATCGTGCAGCCCTACATTACACTGCTGTTGTCCTCGTCTTTCTTCTCCTCCTAATCATCTCAAGAGAGAACATCAGTTTAGAAGAGAAATCGACTAGACTAAGTCTTTCTATCGCACTGCTAAACACGGAATAGAGTTCATGAAAGTGACTCTGACAAATGCAGGCGATGTCTAACTGAGTGTTAGATCATTTACATAATCACAGCCTCAGTTCAGAGCAGCTCATCCAGTCCCCTCAGTAACTGTGAGGCCATTTCAGTGCAGTGACTCGTGAGCAACTCTCAGTTTAACCCTTTTAATACAACCACGAAAAATATCAAACAAATATTTAATAATATTAAAAAAATATCAAATCTAAAAAATTCCTCACGCCAACACTTGCTGAAAGCTGAGAAACTGCGCTTTCTAGTATTATAGGGAAAATCGAATTAATATTCGAAATGTTGTCACTGTATTTTCAGGGTTAAAAGGGTTAAAGGTCCCAGGGCCTCTTGCTTTCCGTTCGGTGCATCAGAGACACCAGAACGCGGCCTCGTCTGTGGTATCCCTGCCGTGTCCGCATCTGGTTCACCTGCATGTGTTTGTGGGATCTAATTTGGATACCTGGACAGAGCGTAGACCATGCAGGCGTGGATCAAGACATCAAGAACATCACCACACAAAGCCAGGGATTTGGGGGTCATAGCTGACAACTCTCGCACCGAAACCTCTGAATCATTTAGGCTAGTAAAAGATAACAGCCTCACGGTGGGAAATGTCATGGAGGAGCATCAACCGCTCCTAGACTTGTTTAGTTCCTGATTTATTGCTTTAACTTCCAGGGTCTTATAAGAGTCACTCGCTTCCACTTGGGTCATATGTCTGGCTCTAATCCTATCTAGGCCCTACTTAAAAAATAAAAAATAAAACCCTCCTTTGTATCTGTGAACGGTCCTGTAAGATACCCTCCTCCAGGGTCTAGACAGGCCAGGACAAACCAAACCTCAACAGAGAATGATGAATATACGTACGGTATGAGAGACGTTCGCGTACACAATATTAACTAAAAATAACAAAACAGGAACTAAAAAGACTTACTAAAAGACCAGGGACCGGAGTTGGAATATTCTGCCGATAAGTCCCACATCATGCCGCCTTTATTCATCCATTACGAGAGTCCGTACCCCGCTGTGACATCCTGTCAACACTAATGGTCTCTGGTGGCATCAAGGCTCTGACACGAGTGCGGGGACACAACAGGGCATGCTGGGAAGCGGAGGGCGGCAGCCCTCTGCGGAGGCGGAGCTGTCAACAGTAGCCCCCCCCTCACCCCCCCGTGTCCGACAACCCTCCCCATCCCAAAAAACCCTGTCCATCTGCCGCATCAGCAGGGCAGGGCCGAGTGCAAGCACTGCACTTTCCCTGTAGCTCTTCCGCCCGCCCAGTTAGCGCGACCGGACACTCGGTGGAAACAGCACGGCCTGCCGCCATTACAGGAAGAAATTAACACAAAAAAAAGAGACCGTATTTGCTCTCTCGACATCTGACCCGCTTTGACACGCTCACCTCAGTTAACCTCAGGTAATTAACGGCAAAAACATTTCCGCACGTCTTAGAGTTCCCTCTTCTGCGCTCTTTGCCCGTCGACGGGCTTGTATAACGGTGTTGACCGTCGCCAGGCTTGTATAACGGTGCTGACCATCGCCGGGCTTGTATAATGGGGTTGACCGTCTACGGGCTTGTATAACAGTGCTCATCGTCGCCGGACTTGTATAACGGTATTGACCATCGCCCGGCTTGTATAACGGTATTGACCATCGCCGGGCTTGTATAACGGTGCTGACCGTCGACGGGCTTGTAAGTATAACTGTGTTGACCGTCTACAGGCTTGTTTAATAGTGTTTGTTCTGCGGTCGGTAATGGTCTGGACAAGAGATCCCTTCGAGGAAAAGAGAGGAAAGATAGAAAAGATGTGGAAAAGCTGCTGCGCTGACATCAAGATGGAGGGAGGCTGTCTCTTAAAACGCTCCTGTGCAGGAATACAACAGCAGTATAGAATCCTTACAGCCTACAATACCCAAAGCAGAGACCCCCCTTTCTTCCACAGAGAGTTTCGCCTAATATTTCATCTTTCAGCTTGAACCCCAAAATACTTGGGACGATGTACAGTACTGTGAATTTCTGCTCTCCTCCCTGAACATAAAAAACCAGCCACTTCAAAGGACTGGAGCTGCGTTCTCTTGAACGGACAACGCTGGTTAGAGCGAAACACTCGATGTCTTGTTCACTCCCATCTCCAGGCCTGGAATGTATGACGTCATACCAACCATAGGCTCTTCTGCTATACGACGTAAGTCCTTCCTGACATCAATGTCACCGTTTGACCTTCATAAAACATCCTTGCCTGCCTGTGTGTGCTTGTGTGTGTGTGTGTGTGTGTGTGTGTGTGTGTGTGTGTGTGTGTGTGTGTGTGTGTGTGTGTGTGTGTGTGTGTGCGTGTGTGCGCGCCCATGCGCGTGTGTGTGTTCTAATTAGAAGAGACCAAGAATAGAATGGGGTGACAATGACAGGCAAAACAAATGACACTAGCTACTAGGCTGTTGCTACATTTGTCCTCATCCAGTGTTGTCTGAAATGAATGAGTGTGTCATCTGTTCACTTGTGCTGACTGGGCACATACACCACCAAGGCAGTGAGGCCTGACAGGCATGTCACATGTTCCAGTCCTTTCCTTGTAATACAGCAAGGGGGGGTGGGGTGGATCTCTGTAAACACTGTGTATTCATAAAAGGTCACGTTTCTGGGTGTGCGGACAGGCTGTTAAAAGAGGAACAACTTTTGAATAAATAAATAAGAATTACCCCCGGAGAATTACCCCCGGAGAATTACCCCCGGAGAATTCCACCGGGTCAAAGTTAGTGATGCGGCCACGTTGCGGCCACGCTTCGGCCGGCCGATCTCAGACAATGCTTGTGATTCCACCAGGCGCACTAGCGGCTCCCTGTTCTGCTCCGCTAAAAATACGCACCGCCCGGTCTATTCCTGACGGAAGCTGCTTCTGGGACGCTTCAAGTAGGGGAAGTCAGTCCCTCTCCCCCCTCCCCCCTCCCGACTACGACACCACGGCCGGCCTGGCAGACTCCCCGATCGTATATCACCATCACTACATCATCGTTATGACCGGTGGCGCCAGGCCAGAAGTCAGCCGGTCAGAGGATTTTACACCGTAGACGACGAGAGGTTCCTCCTTAGAAAGTTGAAAAACGCAAGGTGTTAAATACACGTATGACATCACAGATCCTATTTAGGGCACCAGAAAGGACGAGGCGTGGAATTTAATTGCAGGAGTGGAAAAAGTAAGGGAAAATAATATCAGGAAGTCAAATCAGGAAGGTCAAATCAGGGAGGTCAAATCAGTATGAATCTGCGTTAGAGATCCGCGACATCCGCGGGTGGATGGGCCAATAAAAATCAACATTGTGATTCATTTCAGGTGGATTTGTCAGTTACATTCGTATTTAATAACTTCTCTAATTATATATTATATTATAACAACTGTGAGAAAGCGCGAGACCTGCCAGCAGCTCACTCAAATACCCTCGACCACTTCGTCAACCCAGATCCTGCGAAAGCGAAAGAAAGAAAGAAAGCGAAAGAAAATGCGTCTATATGAAAAGCGAATGAGCACGAACGGCTGGACATCATTTAAATGTAAATACAGTAACTTCATGTTTGGCGGGTTGGGTGCGGGTCTCTACATTTGAGAAGATAATGACGTCGGGTGGGTGGCGGGTGGATGATTGATGAGTGCACGCGGATTTGGGTGCGCTCAAACTCCATCCGCGCAACTCTAATCCGCGTGGAACACAGAACACGGGCGTGGGCGTTAGGCTGCCACACAGGCCTACTGACATGTTGGTCTTCAACAGCCTGAGATGTACTTCCATAGATATCCAAAAAGGCTATCAACTAGTCCTGGAAGTTTGCATCTGCATAGATCTGACACAGGCATGGTCACCTAAACGCCTGAGCACACCGTATTTCGGCCGGTCGTTTCTTCTACCAAAACGAGAACCAGACCACTCCAATTAACCTTGACTTCAACCCATTGACTGTCATCACTGACTTAGCTAAATGGCGCTAACGCAATCTCCCAAAAACGAAGCACACGCTAGGGATGGTTAAAAATAGGCCCTTAGGAGCGGTCTGGGTCATTTTCTGGTCTGACGTCTGTTTCCACTTTCTCCAGCACTGGGAGGACGGCCTGTAAAACATCACTGTAAATGCTTTATAATGCCACCAGCGGACTCCGGAATACGAGACCTGGTTTCAATCAGCCGCCGGACCGCTGCTGCGCTACCCTGCCGCCTCCGTCGCTACAACGCTACGTCACCGCGGCCCCTGCAAGCTGCTGACACTGAGGGAGCAGGCCTTGTTAAAAAACCAACCATGTGCGCTAGCGAGAGCATCCTGGCGCGGCTCTGGGCGCCGCGTTCTGGGCAGCCGCGCCACAGCTCCCCCGCTCCCAACACAGGGGCACTTCCAAGACCATCTGGCAATGTCATATCTTGGATAAATTCACATCCGATCGCCATGTCATGTAATAGTTTTTTTTTTTTTAAGCAGTGCAGGGGACCTTTCGGAGTAAAGGCTGTAACCCCATAACCTTTGGATTTTAGGCCTGGCTCTGTCTTCGACTCCGAGGGCCCCCTCCTCACCCCCCCTCTCACATCCAGTTCAAACCGGTCGGGCTGGTTAAAAAGAGCTCCGAGTGTCTCCTTGCCAACGCCCCAACGGTATGCCAGAGAGGCGTCTCGGTGTAGGTTATAATCCCAGCAATAAACCCCAGAAACGTCTAACCCTGCCACCACAGACCAACACGCTACGGGCACAACCCCTCATTAGAGCATTGGGGCCCTGAAATTACTCCTGTTTGCCCGTATGAAGCCAGGGAAAGCGTCAGCTGGGAGAGGTTTTGCGCCGAGTGGGTTTTTTTCTTTTCCGGCATGTGGCCGCAGAGGGCTGGGACTCTTTACCGGTGCCAATCAGCCCGTCCCCTGCCAGCGACGAAGGAAGCAGAGACAGATGCTCAGGCTACTGGCCGTGGGCCTGGTCTGCTATGAAAAACCCTCACGCACGCACGCACACACACACACACACACACACACAGACACACACACACACAGACCTGACAGGTACTGTACACACACAGACGGAAAGAAAAGCCACAGTGACAATCCCAAACCCTCTCACCTGTCGCCCCATGCAGTTGGAAGCGTAGCACCTATCCCCATTGACAAGCTATACTGTTTCAGCCATGACATTTCATAGAGAACCTTTTATTAGGCTGCTGTTCTATTGAACAAAAAATATGAGCTGCCAAAACACATTAATGCAGCATCCTAAGAGACACTGCTGTAGCAGATGCATAATAGACCTAATGCTGATTTCAGATACATTCTGGTTTACAGTTAGACTAGTAATAGAAATGGTGCTCAGAGAGCACAGACCTCCGACCATGAATGCATTTTGTGGCTCTGTGCGAGCGCACATGCGTACCAGAAAGATATGTTTTGTACTACTTAGGGCTGGGTTCTAAAAAATCGATTCATCGATTCTGAATCAAATGATACAGAATCGATTCATGAATCCCAAAATCGATCTTTTATTTAATGAATGAATGAATAAATGAAGGAATGAATAGTTCATTAATTCATTAATACAGCTAAAAAAAAAAAAGGTTTTAGTAACACTAACCGAATCGATATCGAATCGTGATAATCGATTCCGAACCTTGTGAATCGGAGTCAAATCGATTCTTGAAATTCGACTCGATACCCAGCCCTAGTACTACTGCGTTCGTTAGGTCGAGAGCTGTATGCCAGTACAAACCCAGTGTCTCTGTGACTGTCCCATGTCCAGATATGGCCGTTTCTATTCCCCCCATTGACAATGAATGGAGCTGAATGGCCGGCCGTGTTTGGGCGGCTTGTGGACCCGCCTCGTGATTCGGATCCGCTCCAAAATGTAATGGGTTCTAAGTTGTCCCATGCTACACCCCTCCACAGAGTTTCATGAAATTTGGTCTGGTAGTTGTATTGTAATCCTGCTAACAAACTAACCAATAAACCAATCAATAAACCTACCAGCACATGCTACCGAAAACATTACCTCTCACCCTTCGGCGTGGGGGGGAGGTAGTAAACGTCCCATCGCTTCAGATTCCGATATGTGAGGAGAAGGTCTCAAGATTCATCATATATGGTACTCAAATAAACTTGAATTGATTTGATAAACGTGAAGAGGTTAAGGAAAACATTTTGTGTTAAGGGAACCTGGATGTCAACTGAAAAATGCAGCAGTATGCATGATTTCATTTCATTAACCTTATGATGAATATCCATGAAACCATGGAGTGGTTGACTGGAGGTAATCAGCAACATTTCTTATTTATGCAACCGGTAAACAGGCACCACTCAATGTCCACAGATCTGACATATTGCAGGGTTGCTATATAAACCCAATGAGGTCTTCAAAGCCTCACACGTACCTCAGTTAAATTCAAAGTAAAGATTCAAGGACAACAATCGTGGAAAAGCCCGCCAAGGGTGTACATGGTGGCATATAAGAATAAGGTTATATTTGTATTAACATCAAATGGGTCATGGGATTCATATTGCAGCGTTCTCAGAATGACGATTCTGGGTCTCTTCTACCACAGTGGGTGGGGATCAGAGAAACGCACATCCCATGTCAGAGATTGGTTAGAAAATAGACTAAAATTTGTGTTTTTTCCCTTAGGAAACCTCATGAAATCAGTAGGCTACAAGACACACACATGCTTGCCACGAGCGAACACACACACACACACAGGCACACGCGCACAGCACACACACAACCGTTGGTTTTTAAAATAACGGCTCTGTACTATTCTGTCAGTCATAAAATGTGTGTTTTCAAGAATCTAACTGATGAAACATTCACTTGACGTTTATGTAGGCTACTGTTTCTGAATCAGTTCAGAGGACAGAGCTGGTTAAAACTCCTTCACTGTGAGGAATCCAGTGCAGGTCCCCGTTCAGTGACCGTTAATAAGGTTTGAGATCGCGTCTGCTCGGCATGCTGTCGCCCACGGGTCCTCCTCATACATCCATGTCTCATACATCCATGTCTCATACATCCATGTCTCATACATCCATGTCTCATACAGCCATGTCTCATACATCCATGTCTCATACATCCATGTCTCATACATCCATGTCTCATACATCCATGTCTCATCCATCCATGTCTCATCCATCCATGTCTCAGACATCCATGTCTCAGACATCCATGTCTCATACATCCATGTCTCAGACATCCATGTCTCATACATCCATGTCTCATACATCCATGTCTCATACATCCATGTCTCATACATCCATGTCTCATACATCCATGTCTCATACATCCATGTCTCATACATCCATGTCTCATACATCCATGTCTCATACATCCATGTCTCATACAGCCATGTCTCATACATCCATGTCTCATACAGCCATGTCTCATACATCCATGTCTCATACATCCATGTCTCATACATCCATGTCTCATACATCCATGTCTCATACATCCATGTCTCATACAGCCATGTCTCATACATCCATGTCTCATACAGCCATGTCTCATACATCCATGTCTCATACATCCATGTCTCATACATCCATGTCTCATACAGCCATGTCTCATACATCCATATCTCATACATCCATGTCTCATACATCCATGTCTCATAGCTCTGGAAGTGAATTATTGTCTAGAAGCACTTGCGAGCAAACACTTTTCAATAAAGGGCGAAGGAAAATATCATTATCCAAGCAGGCTAGCCTACTGACTGATGAGTAACAGATCAGTTATACGCAAATGACTCTCATATACACGTAATCCTTTGTTTTTAAATTGACCATGCCAAAGCAATGCTTATAGTCTACTTTTAATGCATTTTAAGACTCGGGGTAGCAAGTGCATTAACTATTAACTACCCTTAGTTTACAGCTTTTATCATACAGCTTATGTTTTTAAGGAAGGCATCCTTCAAGTCTCTCCTCAGCAAAGCAAAGCAAGCACATGACAGTCTGACTACTCAAATTATTAGTTTTAACCCTAGCAGACTCGGTATTGACTCTTTCTTAGTTTGTAGTTAGCTATCAGTTGTCTGTATTTCTCTTCCAGCAGACCCTGGTGGTGCAGCTGAAGCAGAGCCAGAGCAGAGCAGAGCCCACCGTGTTCAAACAGCAACAGACTGCATGCGTGGCTGTTAGCTCGCTGAATCACTGACTAACTGAAGTCTGTGAATTAATCCGGGTTTTTGTAGATACTTCAACAAATATAGCTGCTTCAAAAATATGGTCTCGAACATGAATTTTCATAGTTTGTCAACTTGAGGCGTGTCCACATCAAATTAGATATTCCAGTTAGCTGGCGTAGAGAAAGAGGAATGTGTTTCAAGTTGTAGAGACAGAGGTTAGAGAAAAGACCCGAGTGAAAGATAACGGTCGGGCTTACCGTGACTCCACCTCGACATTTCTCTTAATTGCCTCCGAACCAATTACGTTCGCCCACTTTGTTCAGTCTTTAATGTAGAAATCCACTTTTTAAAACACCGAGAAAGACCCGACACTCCAGTAATAAGAGAAAGAAATGAGTCCTCTCATAGAAGCACGCGGTCATATAATCCTGGCTCGTCCGTTCGCAACGGTAACGGGTTGCTTATAGTTGTATATGAGGGAAGAAACTGTATTTGATCTAGGTAATAGATCTCCTTGTTAATATCAATTATGTGTCTCTTCGAAAGACCTCTTGTTCTCTCCGCAGTCCCGGGAGCCGTGGCAGCGCTAGGACTTCTTTCTCCTCTCGTCCCCTCAATCACGCTGCTTCTGCCCCTCTCTCACTCACAGGTTGGTAGCGCGGATTTTCGGATCCATTCGGCTCTGCTCGGTGCACTTCGGAGTCAGCTCATAACTCGCGTTCTTGCGTATGGGGCTTTGCTCCGGCAACCTTGTCTCAGAGCCAACACTATTGTATATTTGATTTAAATAAAGCCGTATAGATAATATGCGGTATTATATAATGATAAGATTGTAGTTACGATTATATTATAGCTTGTTATATCAGATGAACGGGTTTCTGGGAGTGTGTGTGTGAGGGGGGGGGGCGTCATTTTTATTTTACCTCATATTGAGAATTGGCATGGAAACTGGGTTTTGATTAAACATCCCTAGATACATAGAGATTATCTGTTAACATTCAGAAAAGAAATGTCTGTGGACCGACATCCCTTGTCCGTGACTCTGTGATGAGGTCCGCAGTGTACCAGACGGCCTTGAAAGAGACTCTGATCAATATGACCTGTCTACTTTAACATCCCACACGTTACAGTGACAGGAAAGACACGCTTGGTCCAAACAGCCAGGCGATTAGGTGGCCAAACAAACTGCTGGTCACCATGGAGGGACCACGTCACTTGACTGATACTTATAATTTGAATTGTATTATACATATACTATCCCCTTGCTATACACTTGTTAACCTACTTTATGTTGCACACATATAATATACCTCTATATTTGCATTTCTTGTACACAGTGTATTATATTTTTATATGTTGTATCTTTTGTATTGGAGTCTTGAATGTGCTTCTTTAATGTCCTTTGAATATGACTGCAGTGAAATTACCCCCCAGGGATTAATTAAAGGAGTAGTAAAGGGAAAATGCATGTTTAGCCCTGTTTTAAGGTTACTTATGATAATATACAATGGTTCAGATCAAAACGTTGACAAAACTAGCACTTTTGGGAAAGTCTGATAATTGCTCTACCACCGTTTAGGTCATACAATGGATGTGGGTGGGCACCGTGAAAAATCTTTCAAAAACATGTTAAACTCTCGATTTCTCGATCCATAACTAGAAATGGTGCTCAGAGAGCACATACCTCTGCCCTTGAATGCATTTCGTGGCTCTGTGCACGACAAAATTGAATGGGTTCTAAATTGACCCCTCCACCGAGTTTTATGAAAAGCAGTCTGGTAGGCTGGTTTTTGCGTAATCCTGGTCCAAATAATGAATGGCGGTGAATAGCCGGCCGCGTTTGGGCGGCTCGTGGACCCGCCTCGTGATTAGGATCCGCCCCAAAATAGAATTGGTTCTAAGTTGGACCATGCTACACCCTTCCGTCGAGTTTCAAGAAAATCGTTCCAGTAGTTTTTGCGTAATCCTGCTAAGAGACGAACACACAAACGCACACACGCCACCGAAAACATTACCCCTCACCCTGCGCTGTCGCTGCGGCAGAGGTAATGATCTTTTGAAGTGGGAGTGTGCCGTGAGGAATAGGTTATCCTGGTAACAGCCTGCCAGATGCTGGAAGATATTGGAAGCAGGGGCATGTGGAGGACTCACAGAGGGGAGCTCTCCTGGCCACTCGTACATGAGCGCTCGAGCGAGGAGGCCGAACCTGCTGGGCTCCGCTACCGTCACCCTGGACAACGACAGCCCAACCTGCTGGGCTCCGCTACCGTCACCCTGGACAACGACAGCCCAACCTGCTGGGTTCCGCTGCCGTGTCGCTGGATAATGAGGGCTTTTTTTGAAGCAGTTCTGCCAAGCCTCACCCCCTGCTCCGCCTCCCGCCCTCACCATCACCAACCATGACTGGAGCTAGAAGCCTGCTTAACCTTGCTGCAGATGACGTTTACAGGAGAATTTATTCACTCATAAATGTCCCAGGAAACTGTCCAGTCACACGCAGGGGAAATCCGATTCACATTCTAAATTAGCAGCGCGGTCTTAAATTGGGTATGTCGCTGTTATCACACAAACATGAACCTCATTCTGTGAAGAGATATTAAAAAGACTAGAGATCCTTCTAGTCACCAACAAAGAGCAGCCATCACAACGGCCAGCCAAGCGAATGTTTTGTAAATACCATACACCGCCATGTTTTCCCTGTGAACGCAGGGCTTGAGCTTGAACGGGCAACACATTTGTCTCTGGTCCAACACAAGGCCTTCAGCAGCAGCAGGGCTAATGGGTGATATAGAGACCCTTGTCATTGTGAGAATCCAATTCCAAAGATCATTCGTGCAAAGCGCAAGCTTTCAAAGCTATAGGCAAGGACACAGAAAACTAGCGCGGATGGACAGACCCATATCGCCTCACCTTGTTTGATTGCTGATACATCGTCTCTATCTGACCTCGAGGCCGTGGAACAGTAATCGAATGTACAGAAACAAGGAAACGGATCAATATTGTCTTTAACGTCTTGAAATGTATGGCGAGATCAGATGGACGCAGGAAGTAAAGTGTACTCGGTTCACTGTGCATTGGACACTGTACAATATACATGTGACCGGTGGTGAGGATCTGTATCCAACTTTGGGGGGGACAGTTACATTGAAATTTTGTATTTCAAAATTAGTATTTTTTGGGGGGGACATCTTCCTACGCGGCTGTATGGTCATTTGAATGCCACTACTCCAATCTAAATATTGGGGGGGACAATTTTAATGATCTCAAATATTGGGGGGGACATGTCCCCCCTGACCCCCCCAGGATCCCCACCCCTGCATGTGACAAATAAAATCTGAACCTGAATCTCATCATTCAAAGAAGAAACATGCACGTTGAGGCCAGATCTATTATAGAACATATCACCAACTCTAAACAGAATTCCTGGAAGTTGAAACCCTGTTAGAACCTCACTGTGTAAGAACACACAGAGCTAGTAATGAATCTAAACCTGCCAACGTTTATTTCAGTCTTTTCGAAAACACAGTTAAAAGAATGTGTTACGATATCCTATTTTAGGTTAGTTAGATGGACAGACAATGTAGTGATATGGTTTAGTGTATGATTAGTTTCGTATGTATCTGTGGAGAGGTTTCGGGGAAGAGCTAGGCCACACGATGAATGAAGCGGCATGACTAGGAGCTCATCTAGAGATCAGCTGGAGATCATCTAGAGATCAGCTGGAGATCATCTAGAGATCAGCTGGAGATCATCTAGAGATCAGCTGGAGATCATCTAGAGATCAGCTGGAGATCATCTAGAGATCAGCTGGAGATCATCTAGAGATCAGCTGGAGATCATCTAGAGATCAGCTGGAGATAATCTAGAGATCAGCTGGAGATCATCTAGAGATCATCTAGAGATCAGCTGGAGATCAGCTGGAGATCATCTAGAGATCAGCTGGAGATCATCTAGAGATCAGCTGGAGATCAGCTGGAGACGTGTCAGAGGACAGCTTGAGGACACATCGTGGTGAACGCTGAATTCAGCAACTAGAGACCTCTGGATGCACAAGACTGTCTAAAGACCTTTCCGCACACTCTTGTTGAAATATTGTACACCTGTTTTTAACCTGAAAGGACTAAACTAAGATACACAGAGAGAGAGAGCTGGTCCAGACGCCTACGAGGAGCCACGCCTCAGGACGGATTACTGCAGGGATTGGCTAGGCCTCAACGCAACGGTCCTCCGCTGAGCGCTTCAAACCACAGTCCCCTAGCCAGGGTTGACCGCACACACAGTAGGTCGCCAGGTAGGTTTCCACTTCCACGGCCTACTAAGTGTATGGGGTAGTTAGCGGGTTATATCACTCCACTCGGCCTTAGATAGAGTAGGTTGAGCTATAGGCTAGTGGTGTAGCGTAACAATAGTGTTTACTAAAGGGAACCATCATGAACTTCCGCTCATCGATGCACAGATGGGGCTTGGTATCCTGTGCGGCGTGCGAGTGGCGCTGAGGAACAAACCCCAGACCACGTCATCCGACATACCGGACACCCAACGGAACGCGCGGCCTGACGGTTTTGGATGACGAAATGGTGACATGGCTCCTGGAGGTGTGCCCGGATATATGGTAAAAGGATAGCCCCTCGGCCCCGAGCCTGGGGGGGGAGAGGAGAACACAACACCTAACCCGCACGAAGAAGAAGAAGATGAACAGAAGAGGATGAGTGATACTGCTTTAATTTCTCATTAATGAGGACGTGCCAGAAGTCATGTCACTTCTAAATCATGAATGACTGCATGAAGGCCCCTACATACTTAGCCAACACAACGTGCCCTCTGGTGGGTAGCCATTATAAGCCTCATTATTCTGAATCCAATTTTAGATGTAGTTTGCCAACTGTCAACTGTACACAGTACCTGCCATCAGTGAAGTCCACCATCTGCTTTTCTGACACACTTGTCTGATGCTTTTTCATGTAAATATTCGTGTAATTTTAATGAGAAATTTGCTGAATTGAATAAACAGCACTCTCTGTATCGCTACAATAACAACTCAAATAGCGATTGAGAGACGGTAGAAAAAACACTGGACAACTCAGCGGCACATGTCCTTAGCTCGAGGTCTCCCGAACTACACCCCCGGGCACATGGCGTGGACACCGAGGACGGGAACGGCAGAGAGACCAGAGAGAGAGAGAGACCAGAGAGAGAGAGAGAGAGGGAGGGGTGGGTTGGAATAGGATGAAGGACACACAAGCCTGATTGAGCTGGGCTCTTCTCAAAGGAGCCCTTGGTTATTCAAAGAGGAGAGAGAGAGAGAGAGAGAGAGAGAGAAAAGAAATCGAAGGCAGAAAATTCCAGCAGAGAGAGAAGGACACACCACTGTCGGGGAGAAAAACCCCCACTCATTTCGTTTTTTAGCCGAGTAGTTACCCACTCAGCACCAGAGGACCCGAGGTGACGCATGACTGGCAGCGAGCTGGCGATGCCCCCGCGTTGGGGGGGGGGGGGGCCCACGGGACGGGGACAGACGACACAGCACAAATTGTTTTATATTCCTCCTCGACGTCAAAAAACGAAACATTCGTCGTACTGCAACACAGCACGCACTCTTATTGTCCCTTTCATTTGTTGCAAGGTCATCAAATGTACAGAGAGGGGCGAAATGAATCATGTTCCCATAACTAATGTTAACAAAGGATGGGGTGCGGGGGAGTAATCATTTTTTTGTCCAACGCTAGGAACATCATGTAATGTGACAGCTTCGAAATGGACCACGGACAGAGGCGACCCCTATCTCGCCGGTCAGCCGTGGAGAGGAGGAGGAGGAGGAGGAGGAAGGTGTTGACGGATACAGCGGACGGACTTCATCCCTCTCCTTCTTCCTGCCATCGCTGTCAGCGTTTCCTCCGGGCAGATCGAGTTCCCGGAGTCGTCTCCCGCCGGACGGCATGCCGTTTCACCGGGCGCGGGAGTGAGCCATCGGACAAATGGATATTAGCTGGTTAATTTTTAATCCCTTGAATGCAGAGGGGGCACGTTTTCTTTTTTTCGTGGCTGGAAGGAGCTCTAATGGGTCCGGATTAGGTATCATGGGTGGATATCTGGGAACAGCCCCCTGGGAACAGCTTCTTGTGTGTGTCCCTCCATTTAACACCATTAAGGATCTTCCAGAGCAGAAAGCCACTCTAAGCCTCACTGTCCGGCTATTGACCTTTCCCAGCTAAGATGGAGACCCTCGTTGGAGGGGATATTGAGTGGAGTCTGAGAGCAGCTCATTAAAACCAGGGCGAGAGAGAGGGAAAACATTGGTGTAGATGATGTCTTTTCTCTACTCAACACAGCCAGATGTATAGATTTCCGTCGCCTGCATTATTACACCACGCCTTGAGATCAAACAGCTGGATCAGGGTTTAGAGGAGGATCTACTGCGAAGCTGGATATGTTCACGTTTAAGCCTCCAGCAGGAATTGGCACAAGTAGGTCATTAACAGGAGGTGATACTTTTGAGGGGGTGTTAGATATGTTGGCAGAAGAATAATAAATAATAATAATAATTTAAAATAGCTGACAGCTTTGCAAAAACAAATGGAGACAATAGCAAACGTGTTTGTTTGTGCCCCGACCCCCATCCCAGGGTTGAGTGGGTCCCTAGTCGACTACGGTGTTTCAATTTCCATCGCAGGGCTGTGTTCCCGGACCCCTATAGTGAAGTACGGTACAGCGCATTCACTTTGCATTGGCAGTTGCTTTCAGGTGTGTCGCGCTGTAGCTCCGAGCGCCCCGTTATTCCAAGCTCAACGCAAATACAGCGCTGTATTCACTCAACAAATACAAGAGACCCCGACTGACACGCCATCCATCCGGAAAGCACATCAAGCCCCTCTCAGCGGACAGACAGGATGGATGGAGCACCCCTCTCTGACATGTTTTTCCTTTAACGGCTAAAATGGCTTCCTCGCTTTCAGTGGGAATGAGGGTGATGATTGTTTTTATTGACTGAGATGTTCCATTAGTGCCGTTGCGGGCACTGGTAAACAGATCCTGACAGTCACTCAGACCTGCCGATGAGCTTCTGCCGCTAGGCCGAGATTATTAGCCAGTCCAGCCATTACCGGCGCTGCGGCTGTCCCTCAACAGTGACACGTACGTCAGGGGAAACCCAAAAAAGAGAGACGAGGTGATGGAGAGCGGGGTGTTGTGGGAAATCACAGCAGGGGGACGAGGGGAGACGAGGAGCAGGCGCTGGTCTCCTCGCTGCTGCGCTGACAACGACATGGTCTCTCTGTCACAATTCAGTGGAGTGGGAGGGCACAATGTTGGATTACTCCCAAACCATCTGCTCTCTCTCTCTCTCTTTCTCTCTTTCTCTCTCTTTCTCTCATTCTCTCTCTCTCTTTCTCTCTCTTTCTCTCTTTCTCTCTTTCCCTCTCTTTCTCTTTCTCTCGTTCTCTCTCTCTTTCTCTCTCTCTCTTTCTCTCTCTTTCTCTCTCTTTCTCTCTTTCTCTCGTTCTCTCTCTCTCTCTCTCTCTCTCTCTCTCTCTCTCTCTCTCTCTCTCTCTCTCTTCTCTCTCTTTCTCTCATTCTCTCTCTTTCTCTCTCTCTCTCTTTCTCTCTCTCTCACTAGAACGCAGAATACTATTATGTGAATGTGAAAGTGAGGCCTTTTTTGTATTTTCCTACATGACATGCCGTGGGCTACAGTATAGTTTGTAATTTGCTACTGAAAATGCTGGAGAAAGTCTTCGAGAGAGAGAGAGAGAGAGAGAGATGCTATTACAGCACAGTGAGAGAGAGCCCCGACACCTGTGGTCCACAGCACTGCAGTAGTCGGTTATCACACTGCTTTCATGTGCCGTCACTGAGAGATGAGCAGGAGAACGTGAGGACAGAGCCGGAGAGCCTGGTTATTTATCCTCTGCTCTGCGTCTTGTGTGAACTGCAAGATGGCCCATTTCACCAGGACGCTTTGTGAGGTTTCTGAATATTGGTCATTGTAGCTTCACATTGACCGATGCAGCTCGATTGAAAATGTTTGTTGGTACACAGGTAGCATGAGATGAAGAAAATAGTGTTTACTTGAGATCGAAAGAAGCACACACACACACACACACACCGCACTGCATACTGTGTGTACACAGCAGCACACTGATGACATTCCACGCGTCTGTCAGCCAGCTCGGCCTGGCAGAGCACTATGTCAGATGATCAGAGCGCCTTTACAGTAGGTATAATATCTGTCTATGTATAATCTCTATCTATATGTACTGTATAATCTATGTATAATCTCTGTCTATATGTATAATCTATGTATAATCTCTGTCTATATGTATAATCTCTGTCTACAGGTATATGTATAATCTATATGGATAATCTCTGTCTATATGATCTATATGTATAATATCTGTCTATATGTTTAATCTATATGTATAATCTCTGTCTATATGGATAATCTCTGTCCCCCTGTCCTTTCTCCACACACCGGTACAGTAATACAGGATTTATTACCTCTATCTCTCTCTCTCTCTCTCTCTCCCTCCTCTCTCTCTCTCTCTCTCTCTCTCTCTCTCTCTCTCTCTCTCTCTCTCTCTCTCCCTCTCTCTCTCTCTCTCTCTCTCTCATGTAGACTTATTACTCCTAATCTCACCTCTACAGATAAACAGTGATATTACCCACTCCTTGCCCTAGGACTATCATCCTTTTAGGTTATCTCTCTCTCTCTCTCTCTCTTGTTTTTCTCTTTTTCATTGTCTATTGTTTTCTTCAACTCAGAGGCCCCGGGCCTGTCATCACTTACCGTGTCTTTTACTGCTCCACCCTCCTTCCACTTCCACGCTGCAGCCGACCCATCTTCTGCTACTGGCCAGTTCCAGCACCGCCTCGCCAGCAGGCCTCGAGACACGGATAACAACCGGCAGCCATGACACCACAGCAAGCCTGAACCTGATGGTGGCCAAGACAGAGTGTGAATCCCTCGCCGAGAGAGAATAAAACACCCTCTCCTCTGTCTGCAAAAACAAAGTCTCCCTTCACCTTCTTCAAAGCGCGGGTCTCTCTTTGGGGGCGAAAGGTTTCGGCCTCTAATGTAACACCCAGGGACCTTCCGACCAGATAAGTGGGTGAGGGAGGCTCAGAATTTATGGGAGGTTGGGTCACTGGAGGACTTTAAAGTGCTCAGAAATAAAAAAGCATGACCTTCCGTCTGACAGAAATATATTTTTCTTTGACCCTCCCTGAGATATTAAAAAAGAAAACAAGATTGATCCTCCTCTACCAAATAGGCAATATTAATTGTATTATGATGTTACTCCAGTTCTCCTCCAGTGACCCCTCCCATTTCAAACAGTCCTTAAAATACAAATAAAAATTAAAGCTGCTTCGCAGCGATGAGGCGGGGCCAGGCAATTTCCGACAAGTTTAGGAGCAATAAGCGAGCGAATAGGAGGACAACAAGAAAGTTGACATTCCAATGTTAATTTTGTACATTCATATCGTATCGTAAAACATTTGTAAAAGATTTTGATGCATTGTAAGCACGATTTTGATAATTCAACAATCTGGTCAATGAGTTTGTGAATTACCGTCTGAACATCCAGTGGAGCAAGTTGTGTGGTGTTAATTGATTGAAAAATGTGGGATGAGATATGTTTATTAATTTTTACAGGTTTTGTTTGCTTTTCTTCATAATTGAACATTAACTTCAGCAGCTGTGTACTCAGTCAGTTGCCAATCAATTGATTTAGTCATTGTAATCCTCGGCGGGGGCTGGGTAGGGTTGCCAACAGCGATGTCTCCGGAGCTTGCGTTGGATTGTGGGTAATGTAGTTTTCTCTGTATGTAGTGTTGGTTTCAGAGGACAGAATTAAACATATTTTTAAAAATTCAATTTTTGAGATAAAATTCTGAAATAAATCACACTACATCTTGGATATGTGGCCAATGTTGTCACTTTTTATGAGGATGATCAGACATTGATTTGGCGAGAATTAATAGGAACTGTATACAGAACTGTTTACAGTAAAACCTTTTGATGTGCTGTGGGCTCAATTTTTCATATTTCAATAATCTGTGAGGATCGTTTGGTACGGACCGTCTAAAGATACAGTATATCAATTTTGGTGTCAATTGAACAAAAAATGTGGGAGGAGATAGGTTTGATAGGTTTTACAGTTTATGAAAAAATCAGAGTGATGGACTTAAAAATTCCTGCAAGGTCAGAGTGTATGAAAGTTTTGTCTCACTTGGGACTACATTCACGTGGTGGTTTTACAGTGATAGCACCTATGGCTGATTTGTTATGATTTTGTTTTTTAGTTTTAAACTTTAGACTGTTGCTGTAGCGCCACCTTCAGGTTTATTGACCTACAATGCAGGTTTAGGACTTTGGGTATAGTACTGGAGCTATGTGCAAATCTTGGTGATTTTTTGTCCACAGGAAGTTAGACTTCAGTGGAAGATGGAGAATAATAATAATAAGTAAAACATTTTTGATGCATTGTAAGATCAATTTTGATAATTCAATAATCTGGTCAATGAGTTTGTGAATGACAGTTTGAAGATCCAGTGTAGCAACTTTAGTGTTAATTGATTGAAAAATGTGGGTTACAGGTTTTGTTAGCTTTTTTTTCATAATTGAACATTAACTTCAGCAGCTGTGTACTCAGTCAGTTGCCAATCAATCGATTTAGTCATTGTAATCCTCGGCGGGGGTTGGGTAGGGTTGCCAACAGCGGTCTCAGATTCGTGGAGCTTGCGTTGGATTGTGGGTAACATAGTTTTCTCTGTATGAAGTGTTGGTTTCAGAGGACAGAATTAAACATATTTGTAAAAATTCAATTTTTGAGATAAAATTCTGAAAAAAATCATATTACATCTTGGTTATGTGGCCAATGTTGTCACTTTTTATGAGGATGATCAGACATTGATTTGGCGAGAATTAATAGGAACTGTATACACTGTTAACAGTGAAACTTTTTGATGTGCTGTGGGCTCAATTTTTCATATTTCAAAAATCTGTGAGGATCCTTTGGTAAGGACAGTCTGAAGATACAGTATATCAATTTTGGTGTCAATTGAACAAAAAATGTGGGAGGAGATAGGTTTGATAGGTTTTACAGTTTATGAAGAAATCAGAGTGATGGACTTCAAAATTCCTGCAAGGTCAAAGCGTGTGAAAGTTTTGTCTCACTTGGGACTACATTCACGTGGTGGTTTTACAGTGATAGCACCTATGGCTGATTTGTTATGATTTTTTTTAAGTTTTAAACTTTAGACTGTTGCTGTAGCGCCACCTTCAGGTTTATTGACCTACAATGCAGGTTGAGGACTTTGGGTATAGTACTGGAGCTTTGTGCAAATTTTGGTGATTTTTTGTCCATGGGAAGTTAGACTTCAGTGGAAGATGGAGAATAATAATAATAGTAATAATAATAATAATAATAATAATATAGGCAAATACAATAGGGTTCCGGCAGCTACGCTGCCTGGCCCCTAATAAAAGTGGTGGAAAAGACCAGAGACCCTGGACATGAGGACAGACTGGAGACCCTGGACATGAGGACAGACTGGAGACCCTGGACATGAAGACAGACTGGAGACCCTGGACATGTGGACAGACGAGAGACCCTGGACATGAGGACAGACTGGAGACCCTGGACATGAGGACAGACTAGAGACCCTGGACATAAAGACAGACTAGAGACCCTGGACATGAAGACAGACTGGAGACCCTGGACATGAGGACAGACTGGAGACCCTGGACATGAAGACAGACTGGAGACCCTGGACATGAGGACAGAATAGAGACCCTGGACATGAAGACAGACTGGAGACCCTGGACATGAAGACAGGCCGGAGACCCTGGACATGAGGACAGACTAGAGACCCTGGACATGAGGACAGACTGGAGACCCTGGACATGAAGACAGACTAGAGACCCTGGACATGAGGACAGACTGGAGACCCTGGACATGAGGACAGACTGGAGACCCTGGACATGAAGACAGACTGGAGACCCTGGACATGAAGACAGACTGGAGACCCTGGACATGAAGACAGACTGGAGACCCTGGACATGAGGACAGACTAGAGACCCTGGACATGAGGACAGACCAGAGACCCTGGACATGAAGACAGACTAGAGACCCTGGACATGAGGACAGACTGGAGACCTGGACATGAAGACAGGCCGGAGACCCTGGACATGAAGACAGACTGGAGACCCTGGACATGAAGACAGACTGGAGACCCTGGACATGAAGACAGACTAGAGACCCTGGACATGAGGACAGACTGGAGACCCTGGACATGAAGACAGACTAGAGACCCTGGACATGAAGACAGACTGGAGACCCTGGACATGAAGACAGACTATAGACCCTGGACATGAAGACAGGCCGGACACCCTGGACATGAAGACAGACTAGAGACCCTGGACATGAGGACAGACTGGAGACCCTGGACATGAGGACAGACTGGAGACCCTGGACATGAGGACAGACTGGAGACCCTGGACATGAGGACATACTAGAGACCTGGACATGAAGACAGACTAGAGACCCTGGACATGAAGACAGACTAGAGACCCTGGACATGAGGACAGACTGGAGACCCTGGACATGAGGACAGACTGGAGACCCTGGACATGAGGACATACTAGAGACCTGGACATGAAGACAGACTAGAGACCCTGGACATGAAGACAGGCCGGAGACCCTGGACATGAAGACAGACTAGAGACCCTGGACATGAGGACAGACTGGAGACCCTGGACATGAGGACAGACTGGAGACCCTGGACATGAGGACAGACTAGAGACCCTGGACATGAAGACAGACTAGAGACCCTGGACATGAGGACAGAATAGAGACCCTGGACATGAAGACAGGCCGGAGACCCTGGACATGAGGACAGACTAGAGACCCTGGACATGAAGACAGACTAGAGACCCTGGACATGAAGACAGACTAGAGACCCTGGACATGAAGACAGACTGGAGACCCTGGACATGTGGACAGACTAGAGACTCTGGACATGTGGACAGACTAGAGACTCTGGACATGAGGACAGAAAGAGTCTGTGATTAGAGGGGGGTCTGGTTTCTTGGAAGAGTAAGAAGTAACTGAATCTGTTTGTGAGTGGAGGCAGGGATTGTCCTAGGGGACGGTATCGATCTGAGGTGAGATTCTCTGAGACTAACCTCTCACACACACACACACACACACACACACACACACACACACACACACACACACACACACACACACACACACACACACACACACATTTCCATTGTCTTTACTCATTCTTTAGTGTCTGGAAATGGTCGTGGAGGCCATTATGTTTCTGTGCAGCCCCTGCTACACCATTAACATGGCCGTGATTGTCTGTCTGTGAATTTGACTTCCCTCCTGCTGCTAAATCATGACAAATGACGCCGACACACAGGCCCGCAAAATATAGACCGTAGCTATTGTTTGAGGTCTCCGAGTGCCTGCTTGTTGCTAAGGAACCAGCCCCCCCGCCCCACACACACACACACACACTTCGTCTCGTTCAGAATTCCTTCACCGGGAACCGCGGTGAAATGTTCCACCGCCGTAACGTAGAACAAAATAGCTTTGTCTTCTTCTTCAGGATATCATAACATTCCCCTGGTCTAACATCATAATAGCCGGACAGCAAAGTACCTCAGCGCTTACAGAAGTGTTCTCTGACACATGGGAGACAGCGAGGGATAGCAGTCTAGCACCTATCTGATCCCAGTTGTGAGACCGCCGGGAGGATAGTTTATCTTGAGTACGGAGTAGATGCTGTCCGTTCGTTCGGAGTGCCCACTATGGCGGTCTTACAGTCTATCTGTCTGCACTGATAAACACCCCCAAAAAACGGCCAGGTGGGTGGTAATATGGCAGAGTAAAGCATGGCCTTGTCTTGTCCACAACCGAGGAGGTATTCAACGTTGTTTTGTGATGAGACAGGCACTGAGGCAAGGTGACCCTGCAGTAATATATGGGCTGAGGCTGCCAGGGCCTCAGAGGAAGACATTTGTCATCAGCGTCCTCCCAGGGTAAGGTTACAGGAATCAGGTTATCAGTCCAGTGTTTTTGGCGTGAATGGCACGAAAACACAGATTACTTCCTCGCTGGAGCCCGGTGTCAGAGAGGAGCAGCTGGCCACACATCCGCGCACACAGACACACACACACACACGCATGCATGCACACAGACATACACACACACACGCATGCACACAGACACACACACGCACACAGACATACACACACACACGCACACAGACATACACCCATGCACGCACACAGACACACACGCACGCACACAGACATACACACACACACACACACACACACACACACACAGTTATCTGTCGAGCTGAAAGTGAGCTGTTGTCCATGCTCGACAGATGACTCTTGACATCCATTGAAAAATGAATGAAGTTGTAGTTCTGAAGAGAACAATGCGTATAAAGCCTGTGATTCATTCAACAACAACACTGAAAAAACATCTGTCACCTTCTAAATATTTATTAAAATCTTTATTTACGTATGTAGTCCTTTTATTAATCTCTCCTGGGGAACCACTGACTGTCATAGATTCAACATTCCTTTATTAGTTATGTCCATTATACCAGGGAGTAAATATCTTATGTTCTGCCTCTTCAGCATTGCTATAAAACACACAGTAATAATAATACAAGATAAATACTAATAAAACATTGTAATAAGTAATAAAAACAGTACAGTACAATACAATAAAAAGTGTGTGTAAAGTATAAGTGAAAGAGCAAATGTCCCAGATAGCAAGCGGATGTGTAATGATTCTGGGCCATATATGGGCCGGAACTAAGCCACAAGGGCCAGATCTGGCCTGTATATGGCCCAGATCCGCTTGCTATCTGGGATAAGATGTTTATTGAATTATGAACAAGTCAGCCGGGGGAAAGTGGCCGCCTCACGCCAGCTACCATGTTGTTCTAAAAGTGGTTCCGTCACTTCAGAGCCTGTAACCTTTATACTGCGTAGGAGGTGGAAGGTCAGGGGGGCGAGGGGCGGGTGTGTGGGCGTGGGTGAGAAATGTGCTGCGAAATCATGTGAAAAGAGGCAGCTATGCAGCCACGTGAGGGACTATACTTATCTCTCTCTCTCTCTTTCTCTCTCTCTATCTACCTCTCTCTCTCTCTCTCTCTCTCTCTCTCTCTATCTACCTCTCTCTCTCACTAGTGATGCATTGCAACCCACAGGATTAATGGAGTTCTTTCTTCCAGGAACCCCCCCCAGCTCTCCTGCTGGTGGACCAACAGGGTGGACGCTGGGCCGCGTGCTCCCATGTGCAAGAACACTATTACAGGGTTCTCTGATCTCTCTACTATCATCTCTGCATCCATGCTGCGGGGTTAGCTTCGCTAGCTACCCAACATTTTCTATTTGTAGTTTGCGCTGTCCTGTCTTTGCACTGTCCAGTCTAATCCTGGCACCTTGTCTAATGTTGTCTATCCATCATTGTTGATCACCAGACTGACCAGAACAAATTTTTGGTATGTGACTACCTACCAGGCTAACTAAAATCTGATTCTGATTATTTAACAGTAGGTTGAATTTCAATCAATTACTTAACAAAGGAACAGGACACAATATAAGAGTGAACATATGAATGAGAACCAGAGACCAGAGGGCATCTTGTACAGTTGCAAAGATACCCAGATAGCAAGCGGATCTGGGCCATATACAGGCCAGATCTGGCCCTTGTGGCTTAGTTCCGGCCCATATATGGCCCAGAATCATTACACATCCGCTTGCTATCTGGGTACTCATATAGTATGAGATATACTATATTGCCATACTGACCCGGTCACAGCTCTTCTCTGTCCTGACCCCACGGTCACGGCTCCTCTCTGTCCTGACCCCACGGTCACGGCTCTTCTCTGTCCTGACCCCACGGTCACGGCTCTTCTCTGTCCTGGCCCCACGGTCACGGCTCTTCTCTGTCCTGACCCCACGGTCACGGCTCTTCTCTGTCCTGACCCCACGGTCACGGCTCTTCTCTGTCCTGGCCCCACGGTCACGGCTCTTCTCTGTCCTGGCCCCGAAGTGGTGGAATAAACCGCCCACTGACGTCAGGACAGCAGAGTCACTGCTCATCTTTCACCGCCGTCTCAAAACTCACCTCTTCAAGAAGTACTACCATCTTAAAGCAGACTCCTCCATCTTAAAGCAATACATCTATTTGGACCTTTACACACATGTCTGGTGCTAATTCTCCAATTAGATTTACTAAAAGTAAGCTTAATCGTCCAAACAGTCTACTCAGAAAGATAATACATTGACATGTATTACCTTTTAAAACTCGCGCCCCCGGGACGCAGCATTCAGTCGAAGTGCGCATGCGCAACGTTGTGCTTAAACAACACAGTAGTAGCTAACTATTCCCACAGGAAGTAGAGTTCCCCGATCGCAATACCTTGAGAGAGCTTAGCCCCTTATGGCAAGCGAGCTCCTACCGTTAAGATACCTCCTCCACCACCAAGAGAGTGTCTCGAATGATCCCCAGACACAACAGGATGTGTGACTGATAATGAGATGGTCTCTCCAGGGATCTAAGCCGTAGAGCTAAATAAAGACGGGAGTTTTGAGGACAGGAGGCTTCCTGGCCAGCAGTGCGCTGTGCTGTGAGGAGTCTGACCCCACGAGTATCCATGTGGTCTTGATCTATTGATGTTGTTATTGGTGTTTCTGACCAGGGAGCACCCAGAGTGCATGGTCAGGTGACCCGGTGTGTACACACACACACACACACACACACACACACACACACACACACACACACACACACACACACACACACACACATCCACCTTATGTGGATGGGCCTGGAGAAGTGTAGCTGTGCCCCCCACCCAGGGGGACACACTGTAGGTGGGAGGTCTGGGGCTCCTCCTACATCAGAGTCATCAGAGCATCTGTTTCTGATTGGATGGTTCAGAATCTTCGGCGCAAACTCATTTTATAAAACATGTTAGTTTATTCTTTAGCATTAGTTTGTTTCATAAGCTTACTCAACATGATAGCTACCTTTCCATCGTTTAAACGCACGGAGAGAAAGGAGAGAAATGTAATGATAGCTGGAAATTGAACTCAGTAACTAGCAGGGATGTGACGATACCAAACATTTTGTGGTCGATACCAATACCAGTGAAATTCTCGATACTCAATTCAATACCAAATGAAGTATCGGTTCTTGTGACATCCCTCGTAACGAGATAACTATTATATTCAATTTATTCTGACATACAGGTAGCTGGGCCTAGTCCGACCCAGGCCCAACGAGCCTACGCGCCTGACACACACACACACACACACACACACACACACACACACACACACACACACACACACACACACACACACACACACAACAAACAAACACTCAGTGGTCTGACTTCCGTCAATCTGAATCTTTTCAAAAACTTGAGAAAAATCAGTATGCAAGCTCACAGCTTGTGGGTGTTGTCTCGGAAGCACTCAAGCCATCACTACGTCTATGACTCATTTGAATACACTGTCTCGAAAGTGAAGTGCTCAAGAAATATATTCTTGGGGTAGGCTATAAATTCCCGGGTCTCTCAGTGTGAGTTTTGCGCCAGTATCTCATCCATATATTATAGCTAATAAATACAGACGTAGCACCCACAGGGAGTGGGAAAGCAATGAGATCGTCAGCGCTGATTGTCACTCGTCACTCTCATCGGCCTCGTCTACCCTCTCGCGGGAACGCGCACCCCCCCCCACTGCCCGCCTACGTGACGAGGGACGTGCGCGTTCACGGCCAACGCAGAGCAGCCGCGCGCCTATTCATGAGTACCGTAGTCCTCCACAGGTGTATCAAGTGGTCTAATTGGCTCTAGTGCGTAGAATCCTATGCAATCAGACAAATTGACGCACCTGTGTAGGACACAAATATGGCAGATCTTGGACTACATTTGGTACCCATGGATACGGGGCTACGGGCTCGAGCGGGAAAACTGGGACAGCGCGCGCTGCGCAGAGCACAAACTCGCCGGTCACAGAACATCCCTAAGAGGCTTGGATGAATCCTATTAAACAGAGCTGTCTCCCGGTCCGACGGGCACCGGGAACACCGGGAACACCGTCCAGGCTGTCAGCCCCCCCGAGGTAGACCGGCATCAGCCAGAGAGTGCTCGGCCGCTTGCACGCAATCATCATGATAAGCTGTATTTACTCCATAAACAGAATTATGCAAATTGCCTTTTGAGAGCGCGAATCCCAAGACGGGGAGGTTGATTGGTTTATCAGGAGGGGTTTATGGGTGGGGTGAAGTGACTCGGAACAAATAGAAATGGCTGCTCAATGTCACGCGTGTCTGAGGTAATTGAGCCAATGACATATTGATCTGGCGGGTTAATGAAGAAGGCGAACCCAGGAGATAGCGAGGTCATATCAGCTTTATTGGTTGTGCCGACGCACACGACGGCCCTACCGAGAATCGGAATGAAAGCTACATATCAAATGGTTAGGAATGAGTCCACATCATATAGAACACATTTATTTCCATATTGTACGCATTATAAGCAGCCTGGGGCTTGAACTTGTCCACATGTTATAGTTACTGCAGTCGACAATAGAATGACAGCAGTCAAGACACATCTACTCTCTAAAAAGAGTTCTATACATCGCAAGCTTTGTTATAAGGGTATTTACAATCATAACATATTGACAGACTTTGCACTCTTGAGATATTAGAGCTCGTTGCTCTGGTCAAAGCTAAGTACACAATTAATCTATGGGCATATGCTGGACATGCCCATAGAGATCCATTGTGTCAGTCTCTATGGGCCTTAATATGCCCATAGATCTCCATTGTGTAGGCCTACGACTTACTGTACGTGTAGCACTAATTTAATAAAATTAATAATATAATAAAGAGCGCAAAGTCTGTCAAAATGCTTATATGGACCTTTGTATATGATTATAAATAACTTTTTAACAGAATTTATTATGCTAAATACCAGACTAAATAGAACCTGAAAATGGTTCTTTATATAATGTGAAAATGGTTCTATGTAGAACCTTTTCCAAAGGGTTCTTCCGGTTCTGTGTAGTGCCCTTCTGTTTTGATAGTGTATCCACAGTACAGGTCCAGTTCTCTACACAGCTGGGCTGAGTGTGAACCAGAGCGTCTGAGTGAGTGACTGTGTTGTTACTCAAGTGTCTCACAGTCTGCTGATGATGAGAGTGTCAAAGCAGCTCGGATATGTGTGTGTGTGTGCGTCTGCGCGTGTGTGTGCGTCTGCGCGTGTGTGTGTGCGTTTGTACATTTGTGCATGTGCGTGTGTATGTGTGTGTGTGCGTGTGTACATGTGTGTGTGTGTATGTGTGTGTGTGTGTGTGCGTGTGTATATGTGTGTGTGTGTGTGTGTGTGTGTGTGTGGAGCCCTCTAGACCTTGGCGGTGGAGTGGACACATGAGTCATGGAGGAAGTGGGAGGGGCTTAGCCAGTGGATCAGAGCCCGGCTTACCGCCTCCCTTCGCTGCATAATCTGCCCTCTCCGCTGCCCGGCTTGGGTCACGACCTTCGCAGATTACAGCGCCGGCGTGGCCAGTGGTTCTGCACAGCAGTACACCCCCGATCCTCTCCGTCCACGAAGATCCAACACTCGATACACACCGGCCCCTCAGATGAGGGATGAGGGACTCCTAACTTCCATGACAATTCTGTCTCTCTCTCGCTCTCTCTCTTTCTCTCTCTCGCTTTCTCTCTTTCGCTCTCTCTCTTTCTCTCTCACTCTCTCTCTCTCTTTCTTGCTCTCTCTCTCTCTTTCTCTCTCTCTCTCTCTCTCTCTCTCTCTCTCTTTCTTGCTCTCTCTCTTTCTCACTCTCTCTTTCTCTCTCACTCTCTTTCTTGCTCTCTCTCTCTTTCTCACTCTCTCTCTCTCTCTCTCTCTCTCTGTCTTTCCATAGAAGGAATATTAAATCTAAACAACAGACAAAGATTAAAATCAATTCAAATCAAGCCCACTGAAGTCCTCCTCCTCCCCCTGCAGTCTCCTCAGCGATGGAGGTGAGCAGACAGTGTTAGAGAGAGTATCGATCTCCGCCTCTCCTCCCAGGTTAATCATGAAAAGAGAGAAGTGCCTCCGCTGTTCCTCCCTGATGAGGAGACCACGCTCCGACACTGAAACAGAGTCGCCATACAAGCTGAACATCACCGAACAAAACAGAGTCAAGTCCATCACTACTAGAAAGACAGCCTTGAAGCTTGCAAACACTTCACAACAATAATTATATCATGAGGTTTGGCTTAAAGCGGTTTTGATGGATGAGAATGTGGAGTAAATGGGCATACAAAACACAATCTCGAAACAGGGGTGAGCAATATCAAAAATCACTAGAAATGTTGTTGTGAAGTTGAAATAGATGTTTATCTTTGATCTCTTTCCCCCAGTGTTGCGTGGACTGAGATGTTTGTTAAAATAAACTAGTCCATTTGTTCAGGAATGTCTTTTGAGATCTTGTATTTGAGTAGTGTGATGTGTATTCCTGCAGTCTGTGCTTTATTTAAAAGTACAAGTACTGTGAAGTTGTCTACAACAAAGACAACTTCATAGTCCCATCAAACTCTGAGACCTGCTTATCCATGCTAATCAGTTCCTTACTCCAGTCCTGGGTATGTAGCTAGACATTTAAAGGTTCCCAAACTGGCACTTTACTATCTGTAGTCTACGGTCTGTCAGTATCATCCTCATCTACTTATCCCATCCGATCATGGATGACTAGGTCTGTGTCCAACATGTAGGCAGTGCAAGTGCATAACGTTCAAGTACACAGTTGTGCATAGTGTTGTCAGGTGTTGGTGCAAGAGTTCAAGTGTGTTGTTGTCTGTTGTATAGAAAAGGTGCAAAGTGTCAAGTGATCAGTTGTTGGTCTGGGGGGGTGGGAGGGGTGGTAGGCCAACAGGGGGTTGGGGGGGGGGTCAGCAAGGCCAGGGGAGTGGGGTTGAGAGACTGGTCTGTTGGGGGGGCGGAGCTGACCAGGGGGTGTCCTCAGTGTCAGTCTACTGCAGCTGAACCTCTCCTTCATGGTCCTGATGTCCGCCATCTTCCGTCTGTCCGGCGAGATGGTGTGGACAGGTGGTAGCTGGGGTGGCTGGTGTCTTTTGTGATGGAGATGTTCTTCCTGCAGCAGCGTTGGTTGTAGAGATCCTCGATGGCTGGGAGCTCCACACCCATGATCTTCTGCCCTGTCTTCACCCCCCTCTGGAGGGCATGCCTGTCGTGGGCGGTGGTGTTGCTGTACCAGGCTGTGATGCCTCCAGTCAGGATTCTCTCCATGACGCTGTGGTAGAAGTGTTTGTGCTCATGCCCCATCTCCGCACCTCAGACAGTAGAGGCGCTGTTGTATCGTCTTTAAAATGGCCGCCGTGTTGTGTGTTCAGGTCAGCTCATCGGAGATCTGCATCCCTCGGTCTCCTATAGCTCTCCACACCGACGCTGCCCCTTGTTTGTGCTGACTGGCCATTCATACAAATGATCAATTTGAAGGAGAGCAGAAAGTGGAATAACAACACTGCAAAAAACACTAGTTAAAATACAAGAAATAATAAATACTGAATTTGAGGAGAAATTACTTAATTCTAGTGAAATTATCTGTCCGTGTAGCAAGATAATTTTACTTGATAAGAAATCTTAAAATAAGCTAGTTCGAGTCTAGAAATATGATATAAACTAGTAAATAACTTTAAAAATAAGAGAATTAATCTCAGATTTCCTAAGATTTTAAATCTTGGCAAGTGCCGAACAATTCGCAGTGAAGATGATTGACAAGGCCCACTGTTTGAGATACTCAGAGAAATTGCTGTGGCTCACATTCTTACCCGATGCATAATACAGTTCCGTCACACCATTAGTACCCTGTCAGAACCAGACTGAGTGGAACTGTCATTTCCCCCGGGGGAACCTCATTTGGTTCCACTGAGCTCCATACACACCTGCCTGTTCCCAGGATTTGCAGCAAACTTTGCATCTGCTTTGAAAGTTGGAATGGCAGATTTGTGAAACTATGATGTGCTCCGAACTTTTGAAGGGAAGAGTGAGGGAGAGAGAGATGGGGGGGGTTGGGGGGTTGGCGGGGAGTGGGCGGTGTTATTGGGATCTCTAATTTGCAGTTCTATAGAACTTGATTGTCAAATATCGCACTTCCTCCCGCATAAAAGATCCGTCAGTCTCCAGACGGTCGGGTTCTCACAGATCTGACAGGCCGGCGGAGAGGCTCACGTGTCATCTGTGTTTCCATAGGAACTGATCATGTGCCGTCTGTGTGGAGGGCGTTTGAGGGGAAGAACTGAGGTGAATACTAACGCTCTATCAGCGGAGTAGTGGAGGGGATTATGGAGGTCTACGGAGTAGACCCACTTCTTTATCCATGGACCCACAGTATACCCACTTCTTTATCCATGGACCCACAGTATACCCACTTCTTTATCCATGGACCCACAGTATACCCACTTCTTTATCCATGGACCCACAGTATACCCACTTCTTTATCCATGGACCCACAGTAGACACACTTCTTTATCCATGGACCCACAGTAGACCCACTTCTTTATCCATGGACCTTTAGTACTGTATACCCACTTCTTTATTAGTCAGAGTATAGATACTTCTATCTATCTATCTATCTATCTATCTATCTATCTATCTATCTATCTATCTATCTATCTATCTATCTATCTATCTATCTATCTATCTATCTATCTATCTATCTATCTATCTATCTATCTATCTATCTATCTATCTATCTATCTATCTATCTATCTATCTATCTATCTATCTATCTATCTATCTATCTATCCGTGACGCGCTGTCTTAACTTTAGCTCAATGAGAACGCTCACATGCCGACAACACACGGGATCCTGGTAGGAGGGAAGGTTTTCATTCACCTGTCTGTTACACATCAGCATACCGTACCAACCATCAGCATACTGTACCAACCATCACATCAGCATACCGTACCAACCATCACATCAGCATACCGTACCAACCATCACATCAGCATACCGTACCAACCATCACATCAGCATACCGTACCAACCATCACATCAGCATACCGTACCAACCATCACATCAGCATACCGTACCAACCATCACATCAGCATACCGTACCAACCATCACATCATCATACCGTACCAACCATCACATCAGAATACCGTACCAACCATCAGCATACCATACCAACCATCACATCAGCATACCGTACCAACCATCACATCAGCATACCGTACCAACCATCACATCAGCATACTGTACCAACCATCACATCAGCATACCGTACCAACCATCACAACAGCATACCGTACCAACCATCAGCATACCGTACCAACCATCACATCAGCATACCGTACCAACCATCACATCAGCATACCGTACCAACCATCAGCATACCGTACCAACCATCACATCAGCATACCGTACCAACCATCACATCAGCATACCCTACCAACCATCACATCAGCATACCAACCATCACATCAGCATACTGTACCAACCATCACATCAGCATACCATACCAACCATCACATCAGCATACCGTACCAACCATCAGCATACCTTACCAACCATCAGCATACCGTACCAACCATCAGCATACCGTACCAACCATCAGCATACCGTACCAACCATCAGCATACCGTACCAACCATCACATCAGCATACTGTACCTACCATCACATCAGCATACCGTACCAACCATCACATCAGCATACTGTACCAACCATCACATCAGCATACTGTACTAACCATCACATCAGCATACCGTACCAACCATCACATCAGCATACCGTACCAACCATCACATCAGCATACCGTACCAACCATCACATCAGCATACCGTACCAACCATCACATCAGCATACCGTACCAACCATCACATCAGCATACCGTACCAACCATCACATCAGCATACCGTACCAACCATCACATCAGCATACCGTACCAACCATCACATCAGCATACCGTACCAACCATCACATCAGCATACCGTACCAACCATCACATCAGCATACCGTACCAACCATCACATCATCATACCGTACCAACCATCACATCAGCATACCGTACCAACCATCAGCATACCGTACCAACCATCACATCAGCATACCGTACCAACCATCACATCAGCATACCGTACCAACCATCACATCAGCATACCGTACCAACCATCACATCAGCATACCGTACCAACCATCAGCATACTGTACCAACCATCACATCAGCATACCGTACCAACCATCACATCAGCATACCGTACCAACCATCACATCAGCATACCGTACCAACCATCAGCATACTGTACCAACCATCACATCAGCATACCGTACTAACCATCACATCAGCATACTGTACCAACCATCACATCAGCATACCGTACCAACCATCACATCAGCATACCGTACCAACCATCACATCAGCATACTGTACCAACCATCACATCAGCATACCGTACCAACCATCACATCAGCATACCGTACCAACCATCACATCAGCATACTGTACCAACCATCACATCAGCATACCGTACCAACCATCACATCATCATACTGTACCAACCATCACATCAGCATACCGTACTAACCATCACATCAGCATACCGTACTAACCATCACATCAGCATACCGTACCAACCATCACATCAGCATACCAACCATCACATCAGCATACCGTACCAACCATCACATCAGCATACCGTACCAACCATCACATCAGCATACCGTACCAACCATCACATCATCATACCGTACCAACCATCACATCAGCATACCGTACCAACCATCACATCAGCATACCGTACCAACCATCACATCAGCATACCGTACCAACCATCACATCAGCATACCGTACCAACCATCACATCAGCATACCGTACCAACCATCACATCAGCATACCGTACCAACCATCAGCATACCGTACCAACCATCACATCAGCATACCGTACTAACCATCACATTACATTACATTACATTAGTCATTTAGCAGACGCTTTTATCCAAAGCGACTAACAATAATTGCATTTAACGTAGGAAGAGCCAATGTACTACTACTTGCCAGAACTCACAAGTGCATCTTCTTTCTAAAACAAACAAGTGACTAAGAGCATAATCTAGTGCTGAAGGCAAAGTGCAAGAATCACAATCTAAAGTACAGTGCAATATAATATAATAAGTGCTTAGGTGGGAGGATTGTTGTAGTACTTCTTGAAGAGATGAGTTTTGAGCCTGCGACGAAAGATGGGCAGCGACTCTGCTGTCCTGACATCAGTGGGCAACTCATTCCACCACTGCGGGGCCAGGACAGAGAAGAGCCGTGACCGTGTCGATCGACCGCAGGAGCCTCGGAGTGACGGGGCAACCAGTCGCCCTGAGGTAGCAGAGCGTAGTGGTCGGGAGGGGATGTAGGGTTTGACCATGGCCTGGAGGTAGGAGGGGGCTGTTCCTTTCATTGCCCTGTAGGTTAGCGCCAGAGTTTTAAACTGGATGCGAGCCGCTACAGGGAGCCAGTGTAGGGAACGGAGGAGGGAAGTTGTGTGGGAGAATTTGGGGTGGTTGAACACCAGGCGAGCAGCAGCTTTCTGGACAAGTTCCAGAGGTTTAATGGCTGACGCCGGTGCCCCCGCGAGGAGGGAGTTGCAGTAGTCCAGGCGGGAGATGACCAGGGCCTGGATGAGTACCTGCGCCGTTTCATTAGTGAGGAAAGGGCGAATCCTCCTGATGTTGTAGAGCATGAATCTGCAGGAACGTGTGACGGATGTGACATGTGAGGAAAATGACAGTTGGTCATCCAGGGTCACACCCAGATTCCTCGCAGTCCGAGTCGGGGTCACCACTGTGTCTTCAATGGTGATGGCCAGGTCCCGGTGCGGACAGCCCTTCCCCGGGAGGAACAGCAGCTCAGTCTTGTCCAGATTGAGCTTGAGGTGATGTGTCGTCATCCACTCCGAAATGTCAGCCAAGCACCCAGCTATGCGTGTCTCCACTTCTGTATCAGAAGGGGGAAATGACAGAACCAGTTGGGTGTCATCGGCATAGCAGTGATAGGAGAAGCCATGCGAGCGAATGACAGAGCCCAGAGATGTAGTGTAGAGGGAAAACAGGAGAGGACCCAGGACAGACCCTTGTGGAACCCCCGTAGTCAGACTACGCGGTTCCGACGTCGACCCTCTCCATGTCACCTGGTAGGAGCGGCCCGTCAGGTAGGATGCAAACAGGGAGTGTGCAGAGCCATCGATGCCTTTCTCCTCGAGGGTGGAGAGGAGGATCTGGTGGTCTACCGTATCAAATGCATCACATCAGCATACCGTACCAACCATCACATCAGCATACCGTACCAACCATCACATCAGCATACCGTACCAACCATCACATCAGCATACCGTACCAACCATCACATCAGCATACCGTACCAACCATCAGCATACCGTACCAACCATCACATCAGCATACCGTACCAACCATCACATCAGCATACCGTACCAACCATCTGGTCACAAAGGTTAAACTGTTCCGTAAACGTCTTCATAAAACTTCATACACATTTCTGGTTTGGCTGAGTTTTCTTGTTCCCCGTTGTTTAATTCAGCCCTCCTCCTGCTGGCTAGCTCCAAGACCTGCGGTGGTGTGTGTGTGTGTGTGTGAGGGGAGGGAGGGCGGGGGGGGCGTGGAGGGCTGAAAACCCCCCACATGTGTGTTCCAAAGAGCCGGTCTTTCCTTGGAATCATCCCCCTTCTGTGGATTTTCCCAGGCCCGTTCCCAGAAGCCTCTGCTCCTCTGCGGCACGG
>NW_028176272.1:0-5000 GCF_949987555.1 Borostomias antarcticus
AAATCCATTCGGTCTCAACAGTTGCTCTTGACTCTGACTTGGTCAACGCCCCCCTGCAGAGTGGCGTCCTCATCTCTGATCAGTACAGTCTGTTCCTGCCGTTTGTTTGGGTTCAGCGTCTCCTCTGCTGCAGGAGAGCGGTCGGCAAATGTCACTCGTGACGAGCGTCTGGCACGCTGCCCGGCGGCCCGCTGAACTGAGCCGTGCTTCTGTGTGTGTGTGTGTGTGCGCGCGTGTGTGTGTGCGTCTATCGGCAGGGTGCGTCTGGAGGCCTTCTCGGACAACAGCGGGAAGCTGCAGCTCTCCCTGCAGGAGATCGTCGAATGGCTGACGGTGAAGGACGAGGAGCTGTCGGACCAGCTGCCCATAGGGGGCGCCGTGGGGGCGGTGCAGCACCAGAGCGAGTTCCATCAGGTACGTTACTACGGTAACTGTTTACAGGTACGTTACTACTGTAGTTGTTTACAGGTACGTTACTACTGTAGTTGTTTACAGGTACGTTACTACTGTAGCTGTTTACAGGTACGTTACTACGGTAGTTGTTTACAGGTACGTTACTACGGTAGTTGTTTACAGGTACGTTACTACTGTAGCTGTTTACAGGTACGTTACTACGGTAGTTGTTTACAGGTACGTTACTACGGTAGTTGTTTACAGGTACGTTACTACTGTAGCTGTTTACAGGTACATTACTACGGTAGTTGTTTACAGGTACATTACTACTGTAGTTGTTTACAGGTACGTTACTACGGTAGTTGTTTACAGGTACATTACTACTGTAGTTGTTTACAGGTACGTTACTACGGTAGTTGTTTACAGGTACGTTACTACTGTAGATGTTGACAGGTACGTTACTACGGTAGTTGTTTACAGGTACGTTACTACTGTAGATGTTTACAGGTACGTTACTACGGTAGATGTTGACAGGTACGTTACTACGGTAGATGTTGACAGGTACGTTACTATGGTAGATGTTGACAGGTACGGTCCACTAGGGCCCAAGCACAACATTCACAGCAGCCTTGGAAATCAGTTGGTTACTTTGAAGGAAAAAAACTGAAATCCAAAAGTAATTTTCGAAACATTTGATGGCATTTGATAAATATCAGGTAAATGTTTGATAGATATGCTGGATAGAGAAAGCGTTATGTTTTCTAAGCCGCAAACTATCATATTTCAAAGTCTCCAGCTGAGTCTCGTTGGTCAAACTAAGCCTGACGTCCAATCACAGCCCAGTAGGCACAGACATTTCTGTGTAACGTTTCTGAAAAGAAGAGAGTTCCTGGGTTACATCTGAATACTGCAGAGCTAACCTTAGCTTAACCTGTCTAATGTAATCACATCACTGGTAAAATAAAGCTAGTAAAACGGAAGGTAAGCACTTTGGGAGTGCATACCTCCAACCCATATTCCGCTACCGCTAAAGTAATTTACTTTGATTCAATTAGCGAGCGCTTCGATTCCTGACTCCCTTAATTTGGCTATCCATCAAAATAATGGCTTCGTTCTGTGTTTAAGTCCGCTGCTGTTTTATCTCGGGTGGGTGGGGGGGGGGGGGAGATGTGAGGGAACAAAATGGCCGGCCTGTGTGTGTCCTAGCTACCCAGTGGCGAGGTGATAACTCAAAGCCCCTGGACTGAGTTTCCCAGAGGCATCGTAGCGCTACGTTCATCGCAAGCTATGGCGTTCATCATGATACGATGAACGTAGCGCTACGATGCCTCTGGGAAACTCAGCCCTGGACTGTCGTTCGCCGAGGGAAGTTCCCAGCCGAAATCTTTTTTAATTGACATGTTGAAAAGCCTCTGTCTGTTCTGTGTTGATGGAGAGGGGAATAAAGCCAGGGCAGACAGAGGTGAGGAGGGGGAGGAGCCAAGAGACGAGGCCGTCGTCTGTCCTCACTAAAATGAACGGGGCAGCGTCTTGTTTTCCACTTCCCCGGGAAAAACACACACACACGCACACGCACACACACACACACACGCACACACACACACACACACACTGTGTGATATCTCTCATGAACACAAACAGTGCACTCAGACACTCAAATAACAAGTATGCGCACACACACACACACACAAACACACACACACACACACACACACAAACAACACCATAATTGGCCCTGTGGAACCACAACAGAATCTTCAGCCCTGCTCCAGTTCTGTGTGCTGTCAGCTGGTGCAGTTTCTCTGAGCTGAAAGCCAGACTCACAGTAAGACCCCCCCCCCCCCCCCCCCATCCAATCAAATCAGCCTCCTAATGGAAATCACCAGATCCATCTCTCCCTCGCACACGCACGTGCAAGGGAGAGAGAGAGAGAGAGAGAGAGAGAGAGAGGGAGAGAGAGAGAGAGAGAGAGAGAGAGAGAGACCAGTCACTTCTCCTGCCTGTTTCCTGTTACTTCGGCTGGACCTGCAAGAATCTATTGCTTAGACCGTGAAGAGTCTGTACCCTCCCTCCCCCCTCAACACCCTCCCTGTACCCTCACCACCCTCCCTCCCCCCTCAACACCCTCCCTGTACCCTCAACACCCTCCCTGTACCCTCAACACCCTCCCTCCCCCCTCAACACCCTCCCTGTACCCTCAACACCCTCCCTCCCCCCTCACCACCCTCCCTCCCCCCTCAACACCCTCCCTGTACCCTCAACACCCTCCCTCCCTCCTCAACACCCTCCCTCCTTCCCTCATTGTCTCTCCCTCTCTCTCTCTCTCTCTCTCTCCCTCTCTCTCTCTCTCTCTCTCTCTCTCTCCCTCTCTCTCTCTCCCTCTCTTTCTCTCACACACTCCCTCTCCTCTCTCTCTCTCTCTCTCTCTCCCTTTCTTTCTCTCCCTCTCTCTCTCTCTCTATCTCTCTTTCTCTCACACACTCTCTCTCTCTCTCTCTCTCTCTCACACACACTCTCTCTCCCTCTCTCCCTCTCTCTCTCTCTCTCTCACACTCTCTCTCTCTCTCTCTCTCTCTCTCTCTCTCCCTCCCACTCTTCTCCTCTGGTCTTTTCTCCCTGAGATGCAGTATTCCTAGTTCCTTTCTAATCTTCGGTGTGTAAGAAGCCTCAGCTCCCCAAGCGCTACGCTGCTCTCAAACTTTTCACACAAAGCTGAGGGGGAAATCGCATTCCAGTTCTCAGTGGAGAATTACAGCGTTTTAAGAAATGTGAATTATTGATACTAAGTGGTTTATTCCGCTGTCTTTTCGGTGTGTGTCTGTGCGTGTGTGTATGCGTGTCTGTGTGTGTGCGCGCGTGTGTGTATGCGTGAGTAAGACAGAGTGTGTGTGTGTGTGTGTGTGTGTGTGTGTGTGTGTGTGCGCGTGTGCAGTACGCACCTATTTGTGTATGCGTGTGTGGGTTTGTGTGTGTGTGTGTGTGTCTGTGTGCGCTGTAGAATCTCTTCAAACACAGCCGGCACTGAGGTGGATGAAAGGACGATGTCGTCTGTTTTCAGAGAAAGCTCCGAGTCGCAGTCTCCCCAGAGGCCCCTCCCCCGGGTGGTAAACGCGGCGCCCTTCACATTTGGAGGTGGGGGGTTAATGAAGTCACATCCTGCTGTGGGCGATCCCTCTGTCATGGATAATGGATCTGGGGCTGATCTGAGGACCTCATTATTGTTCTCTCAGCCAAAGACGGAGCCGTACACTGTGAAATTTAGAATTAAAGTTTTATCACGGTCGTGGTCGGCTATGTGAATCTAGCAACCACACCTTGGGAATACACTCGCGGAACATAAGAAAGAGAGAGAGAGAGAGAAAGAGAGATGATACAAAGAGGGGGCGAGAGAGGGAAGAGAGAGGCGACGAGCGAGGGGGAGACAGGGATAGAATTAAAGAGACAGAGTGAGAGAGAGGAGCAGAAGAAGAGAGGTTTTTGATAGCTCACTGGGAGACCTTATCTGGGGTCTGCAGCTCCCAGATGCGACACACTTTTTTTGCACAAAAATAGAGAGTGCCCCGTGCACAGCATAAAAATGTGCAGGTATAAAGACAACGTTAATCAGAGAAGTAGTAACATACCGCACTCTTAGGCAGGGATCTGATCATGAATTTTAATAGAGCGATGCGTTTCGCATGTTGCTTCGTCAGGCTCATAGAAAGCACAGGAAATGGATGGTACTGTATATATAGGTAACATCACTCAGATAATCATCAATTAATCAATCATCAATCAATTCAATTACATCCCTTTGAGAAAAGATAATGGACTTCAATAAAGAACTTAAATAAAGCGTGCAGTGACAGAGGATAACAGGTTTACTGTACAACATCACACCTTCGCAGTTTACTGTACGACAACGTTTTTGCATGTTTGTTTAGCTGCTCTGGTATTTGGTTTCCCGTTCTGACGAGGTGGGCGTCGTCCGGAGCGCCCGGCGGAGAGACCTGCCGTCTAATTGGCTGAGACGGACTGACCTCCCCGCTGTGCCGCTCGCCACGGGGAACGCCCGTTTGTAATGTCCAATTTACAACTAAATTATAATCTCTTCATGCAATAAGAGGACTGAGGCCTCTGGTTATGGGTAAACGACTGTGAAGGCGAGGTGGGGGGAGTGTATTATTTGACCTACAGTAGAAGTAGGTAGAGAACCAGGATTAAGTGTTGAAGGCCGACACCGACGGTCTTTAAGGCCCAGGGGAGCAGCTTTGGTGGGTCGGGGTCTGTGTGTGGATGTTCTCAGCCCAAGGCTTCAGTGTGTGCATGGACAGAAGCCGGAACAGGAGCAGGGCTTTCCAGCTAATCGCTGCTTCCCTGTGAGCTGACCAGCTGACCAGCTGACCTGTTACTACGATGAAACCTGGCCTCCTATTCCGCCATAGGCCGTCACTGAGCCTATCCTGTGTGGCCCTGCCAGTGACTCGCTGCCGCTGTGCGTGTGTGTGTGTGTGTATGCGTGTGTGTATGCGTGTGTGTATGCGTGTGTGTGTGTGTGTGTGTGTGTGTGTATGCGTGTGTGTATGCGTGTGTGTATGCGTGTGTGTATGCGTGTGTGTGTGTGTGTT
>NW_028176272.1:10000-15000 GCF_949987555.1 Borostomias antarcticus
ACAAGAAAGAGGGACGGGCTGCACTGGAAACAAGCTATCAAACACATGTGGAGAGGATTTGAGTTGCTATTTTTATTCTCAATTTTTTGTATTTTGGCTCTGGTGATTTTCCTCTGGCTCTGGCTAAAATCTCTTTAGGGGCCAAAAAATCCTCTATGCAGGAAAAACCCTGACAAAGCCCCAGGCCAACTGTTATCAAGTGAAAGGCTCCCCCATACTGTCTGCACTCACAGATAAACTTGAACAGAATGACGTTTCTGTACACAGACCTTCAGGTGAACTTTCTGAATTATAAAAGAGTGTAAATACTGTACCTCTCTCTAGGAAAGCTCCTAACTGACTGTTACTGTAGTTGGCAGAACATGGTCTTATCAGTGGGGAAACTACATTCAAGCTCAAGTCCCCGGTTCATTTTGACAATGTGTTTTGTCTCGTGATGGAGCGTCCTCCTGGGCTGGGGGGTCCCGTGGCCGTGCCCCCCAGGCTGGGTTGAGCCAGGCTCTTGGTTAGGGTGGAGCTGTGCCCCCCAGGCTGGGTTGAGCCAGGCTCTTGGTGAGGGTGGAGCCGTGCCCCCCAGGCTGGGGGTGAGCCAGGCTCTTGGTGAGAGTGGAGCCGTGCCCCCCAGGCTGGGGGTGAGCCAGGCTCTTGGTTAGGGTGGAGCAGCTCTCAGCCGGCTTCAGGCTTCCAGGGAAAGATTGGCAGTTATCCCAGTCTGTCCTTAGCACACACACACACACACACACACACACACACACACACACACACACACACATACACACGTACACACGTACATGTACAGTACACACACACATACACACACACACACACACACACAAACAAATATACAGAACATTTACACACACATTTGAATGGTTTGATGTTAATATACAGTATTTATTTTATTGCTTATATTCGTTTTTTTGTATATATATTATTTTTTATTATTACTACTTGTTTTAATGCCAATAAAGCCATTGAATTGATTCCTTTTTTGTTGAATGGAAGTGCTGCTCATACTGTAAAGACTTCATTAAGCCTTCATAAAGCCTGTGTACTGTAAGTGCTACTGTACATAAATGTGTCATGTGGCCTGTGTGACATAACCCATTATGCTGAATATGACATAAACCCACAAAGCCTTATAAAGCATGATATTCAGTTATATATGCTTTGTGACACACATGTGCTTATGGAGGCTTTATGAAGGCTTAATAAAACCTTTATAACCTGTACTTTATCTAAAGCGAGACTGACTTGGGTTGTTTCATATTACTACTTATAATATGTAGAGCACTTTGGTGACATGCTGTGCTTTAAAATGCGTTTTGGACGATCAGACCATAAGTGGACAGTGCTACAGTGTGATGTGTAAAGTGTAAATGACCATCAGGGAGGGAGCCCTTGAATATCCGGGAATTTGTTAGAATTGACAGGGCTGCCAAGTGTCACGCATTGAGTGGGGGGGGGGGGGTCATCTCGGGGGGGGGGGGGGGTGCTTGTGTCTAAGTGAAAAAATCTCAAGGGGGGGGGGGGGCAGAGAGATTGTTAATGTAGCTATTGGGTCCTGCATTGTGTGAAACGCCCCTGTCTTTAGTAGTCTAAGCGCTTATGTGTCCTGATGCATCCCCGACAGGAAAACACATCATCAATGCAGGATCATTTTTCTCCTTTTTCACCTTATCCTGCGCTCTTTTGCCGCATATGACTTGTCCTACAGTATCAATAGAAACTGTTGGAATAGTCCTACTATGTACATTAGTTCTTCAAACATATTTGCTTGCTTTAATGCACACAAAAATCTGATTTAAGTCAAACCAACTGATTATTGATTTGTTTACATGGAACAGCTGTGAGACACATGAAAGCAGGAGTGAGTGAGTTACTATGGTTACTATATACGAACACAAGTGGCCATCTGTTCTATTATCATCCGTGCCAGCTGGACACATTTGGAGATGCATGATAGGCACAGGTGTAAACGATGATGTGTCTAGCTGTCCACTTATGATCTGATCGTCCAAATCGCATTTTAAAACCATGTCTAAACAGGTCATAGTGTCTGTCGGTATTGTAGTTGTCAATCTGACGATTGCTGTGTGGCACACGATGAATTTCCCAAAGGACCAATGAAAAGAATCGATCTACAGTATTGAATTTAATTTAATTTAATTGAAACCTTTATTCAATTCAATTCAATACTGTAGATCGATTCTTTTCATATCTCTGTGTCTCTAACCCGCCCCCTCGTGTCCTGCAGCTGTTTAAGGAGGAGCTGACCCAGGTGAAGGAGGGCATGACGCACATCAACGACGTGGCCCATCAGCTGGCCATCTCCGACGTCCACCTGTCCGTGGAGAACGCCCGCGCCCTGGAGCACCTCAACAGCAGGTGGAAACTACTGCAGGTACTGTACACAAGCCCCGCCCCCTCCTTTCCACCTATCCACAACACCGCCGCCCAGCGTCCCCCCTGTCCACCTCCTTCCGTCAACCCCACCTCAACGTATCCACAACGTCCCCCCATTGCCGAACGTCTCTCAATTTCAGCCTCGAGGAGCGAGGGTCCCCCTTCTGACCTCTTTTCAACCTACCCTCGATCGCTCCTCCGGCAACAGCTCGGCCAATCCGCAGCCCTCCCTTTCCAACCTCCGTTCAACCTTGCGTCAGCGTTCCCTTTGTCTCTCGTAGGCAGGCGTGTCTGAAGCGCTGGAGGAAGGTGAAGGTCTGGCTGCACTCATTACCATCCGGAGATAGGGAGGGGGGGTAAAAAATCACAATTGTCTCGGGCGGAGCAGTAACCTAGTGTCCCCTTAATTGGCCTGGCCCTCCGCCTCCTCTCCCTGACCTTATGAGAGGTCAGTTTACCGACGGTCATTGCACTCACGTCAGGCGTGCGATCGAGCGGGCGGGGGAGGCTTTTGAGCTGTAAACAAGGGCTCCGCTCCCGCCTTATTCCCTCTGAGTGCATCTCTTCAGGCTGACTGCAGCGAAGCGTGCCTCTGCTATCCTGAGTGGAACCTATTGGATTGCTCAGGGCCAGAGTGTTTCATGCTGGAGTCAGCAGGAAAGAGGCAGGGCTTCACGTTTCTCCTGCTCCCTCATCAGCTCGGCCTCGCGCTCGTTTGACTTCCTATTGTTAGTGGAGGCATGTCCACAACGGTCTTCCTGTTACACTCAATGGGATCCAGGGGAATTGAATGAGCTCTTCAGTATTGACAAGACAACTCAAGACACAGAGTGTCTGACGGCGCCAAATCAAGAGCACGGATACATATCGAACTGTCTCTCTCTCTCTCTCTCTCTCTCTCTCTATCCCTCTTTCTTTCTGTCTCTCTCTCTCTCTCTCTCTCTGTCTCTATCCCTCTTTCTCTTTCTCTATCTCTCTCTCTCTGTGTCTCTATCCCTCTTTCTTTCTCTCTCACTCTTTCTCTCTCTCTGTCTCTCTCCCTCTCTCTCTCTCTCTCTCTCTCTGTCTCTATCCCTCTTTCTTTCTGTCTCTCTCACTCTGTCTCTATCCCTCTTTCTTTCTGTCTCTCACTCTTTCTCTCTCTCTGTCTCTCTCCCTCTTTCTCTCTCTCTCTCTCTCTCTCTCTCTCTCTCTCTCTCTCTCACTCTGTCTCTGTCTCATTTTCTCTCCATATTTCCTCTCATATTCCTTGTGAATAATGTGCAGGTGTGTGTGAAACTCCTCTTATCTGAATAGGATCCGGCACTCCGGTGACACTGATCAACCTCCTGTTCTCAAACCTGATTCTCAAACCTTTTTCTGGGGGTCTTGAATAATTCAGTCATCAGTCACATATTGAGCTAGAGAGCAGCTAGTGTCTGAGATAGATTTCTGCTACGTTGCATACAGAGATAGATTTCAACTACGTTACTTTTTTCTACTAGACTACGATAGATTTCTACTAAGCTGCATTTGAGATATTTCTACTACTGTACGCTGCATACAGATATAGAATTCTACGACAGTATTCTGCGTACTTGGCAACAACATCTGTGCAGTGCGTTGAGACTGTAAGTCTGTGGGGCCCGGGTGGGTGTTAATGCGGTGTTGGTGTGGGTGTTAATGTGGTGTTGGTGTGGGTGTTAATGCAATGTTGGTGTGGGTGTTAATGCTGTGTTGGGGTGGGTGTTAATGTGGTGTTGGTGTGGGTGTTAATGCGGTGTTGGGGTGGGTGTTAATGTGGTGTGGGTGTGGGTGTTAATGCGGTGTGGGTGTGGGTGTTAATGCGGTGTGGGTGTGGGTGTTAATGCGGTGTGGGTGTGGGTGTTAATGCGGTGTGGGTGTGGGTGTTAATGCGGTGTGGGTGTGGGTGTTAATGCTGTGTTGGGGTGGGTGTTAATGTGGTGTTGGGGTGGGTGTTAATGTGGTGTTGGGGTGGGTGTTAATGCGGTGTGGGTGTGGGTGTTGATGCGGTGTTGGTGTGGGTGTTAATGCGGTGTTGGTGTGGGTGTTAATGTGGTGTTGGGGTGGGTGTTAATGCGGTGTTGGTGTGGGTGTTAATGCGGTGTTGGTGTGGGTGTTAATGCGGTGTTGGTGTGGGTGTTAATGCGGTGTGGGTGTGGGTGTTAATGCGGTGTTGGGGTGGGTGTTAATGTGGTGTTGGGGTGGGTGTTAATGCGGTGTTGGTGTGGGTGTTAATGCGGTGTTGGTGTGGGTGTTAATGCGGTGTGGGTGTGGGTGTTAATGCGGTGTTGGGTGTGGGTGTTAATGCGGTGTGGGTGTGGGTGTTAATGCGGTGTTGGTGTGGGTGTTAATGCGGTGTTGGTGTGGGTGTTAATGCGGTGTTGGTGTGGGTGTTAATGCGGTGTTGGTGTGGGTGTTAATGCGGTGTGGGTGTGGGTGTTAATGTGGTGTTGGTGTGGGTGTTAATGCGGTGTGGGTGTGGGTGTTAATGCGGTGTTGGTGTGGGTGTTAATGCGGTGTTGGTGTGGGTGTTAATGCGGTGTTGGTGTGGGTGTTAATGCGGTGTTGGTGTGGGTGTTAATGTGGTGTGG
>NW_028176271.1:0-2500 GCF_949987555.1 Borostomias antarcticus
CTAGCCGCAGGTCCGTCTGGCCACGCCCCCTTTCAGACTGAGTTCCACCCGCCAGATATTTGCCGGGAAAATCACAAGCGTTTCTCTAATATGGGGCGGGTTTGATACAATCACTGATGATCCACCAACCAGCCCCCATTGCGTTGCTCTGATTGGCTGCACTTTTCACGTGTCCAGCGAAGCCGGGCTACCAGAGCCCATGACCGTCCCGACAGACCGGCCTCACAGAGCAGGACATGAGACATGACCGTCCCGACAGACAGGCCCCGCAGAGCAGGACATGAGACATGACCGTCCCGACAGACAGGCCTCACAGAGCAGGACATGAGATATCTGGTACCTGTCTGAAACACAAGAGTTCTCCAGAACCCAATGATGGTGAGGATGAGCTAAGCCAGTAGCAATCATCCCCGAATGATGGTCAGGATGAGCTGAGCCAGTAGCAATCATCCCCGAATGATGGTGAGGATGAGCTAAGCCAGTAGCAATCATCCGCGCAGCAAACCTGATCACTCTGCTTCTCGAGGAGCAATCATCCAGACGGAGAGACCGGCGCCGCAGACAAATCGTCTTCATAACGGCCTGGCAGCGGGGCGGAGAGACGACCCTCTAACAACGTTTGGGGCGCCAAAGGGGCGGAGCTGGATCGTACCGGCGAGCGCTACTTGGCAGAGTAACCATAGCGATGTCGTATTAGTTTCAACAGCAGCACCGCAGGCCGGGGGGGGGGGGGGGGGGGGGGTTGTTTCAATTTCCCATCACACTGCACAGTGTTTTAGTGTGGAGGTAATGCTTTGTGTCAAAGGAAACCATGTTGTTGTAACTGGAAAACATTACAGCGCGTTATGATGTGGTGTGAAACTGCTCGCTGTTCCACAAAGATGATAGAACGGCAAACTAGCGTTTCTGCCTTTTAACACCGTGAAAACAACATTTCCTTCTAGCTCAGATCTAGCCTGGCGTCGCTGGGCCGTCCTCGGGGGAGCGCCTGGCTGCTGGTTCATTGGTTTCCGGTCCAGAGACGCTGAGATCGTGTCACACAAATGCTGAATCGAGCAGCCTAGTCTCGCCCGTCGCTACGAATTAGAATCAAACATGGACATACATTCATATATACCAACCTGAGCAGCCTATTAGAATCAAACATGGACGTACATGCATATATACCAACCTGAGCAGCCTATTAGAATCAAACATGGACGTACATGCATATATACCAACCTGAGCAGCCTATTAGAATCAAACATGGACGTACATGCATATATACCAAGCTGAGCAGCCTATTAGAATCAAACATGGACGTACATGCATATATACCAACCTGAGCAGCCTATTAGAATCAAACATGGACGTACATTCATATATACCAACCTGAGCAGCCTATTAGAATCAAACATGGACGTACATGCATATATACCAAGCTGAGCAGCCTATTAGAATCAAACATGGACGTACATGCATATATACCAACCTGAGCAGCCTATTAGAATCAAACATGGACGTACATTCATATATACCAACCTGAGCAGCCTATTAGAATCAAACATGGACGTACATGCATATATACCAAGCTGAGCAGCCTATTAGAATCAAACATGGACGTACATTCATATATACCAACCTGAGCAGCCTATTAGAATCAAACATGGACGTACATGCATATATACCAACCTGAGCAGCCTATTCCAGAAGAGGTTCTCTCTCACATCGTAGGTTCATGGGTCAGCTTGTTTTTGGACAGGGGGTCACTATCTGCTTAGACTGGAAACCACTGCAAAGCAAATAGGCCCCAGGCTAGCTAAGATCTGCCCTACCCCCTAACTCCTCCCTCTAACTCCTACCCCCTAACCACTCCCTCTAACTCCTACCCCCTAACCACTCCCTCTAACTCCTACCCCCTAACCACTCCCTCTAACTCCTCCTCCCTAACCACTCCCTCTAACTACAACTCCTAACTCCTCCCTCTAACTACAACTCGTAATTCCTCCTCCCTAACTCCTCCCTCTAACTCCTCCTCCCTAACCACTCCCTCTAACTCCTCCTCCCTAACCACTCCCTCTAACTCCTACCCCCTAACTCCTCCCTCTAACTCCTCCTCTCTAACTCCTCCTCCCTAACTCCTCCCTCTAACTCCTCCCTCTTACTCCTCCTCCCTAACCACTCCCTCTAACACCTCCTCTCTAACTTCTCCCTCTAACTCCTCCTCTCTAACTCCTCCCTCTAACTCCTCCTCCCTAACTCCTCCTCTCTAACTCCTCCCTCTAACTCCTCCTCTCTAACTCCTCCTCCTTAACTCCTCCCTCTAACTCCTCCTCTCTAACTCCTCCTCCTTAACTCCTCCCTCTAACTCCTCCTCTCTAACTCCTCCCTCTAACACCTCCTCTCTAACTCCTCCCTAACTCCTCCCTCTAACTCCTCCTCCCTAACTCCTCCCTCTAACTCCTCCTCCCTAACTCCTCCTCCCTAACTCCTCCTTTCTAACTATTCCTCCCTAACTCCT
>NW_028176271.1:12500-16461 GCF_949987555.1 Borostomias antarcticus
AAAACGTCTTTTCCTCTGAGATGAGAAACTCCGCTAGTACACACTCTTGTTGTTGTTTACTTGTTGTTATTGAGTCTTTTTCCGGCTGTGTTTATTCTTCTAACGCTAACATTACCACCCCCTTGCTTCATTCTACTAGCGGACTAGTTCATCTACGGGAACCAATCAGGTACTGGGGGCGGAACAGCAGTTAAAATGCAGTCTCCTGATTGGTGCCCCATTTTGTGGGAAAGCTCAAATAGTTCTGAGTGGCTGGAAGTCCAGACTTGAAACATGACATTGTTTTTTTCGCGATAAGTCTGGTTTACCAGGCTAGTGTAGCTCAACACCGAGATGTCTTAGCATTACTGTACATTACAGTCATTTAGTAGACACTTTTATCCAAAGCAACGGTAATTGCATTCAAGAGTAGCATAAATATAAATACACAATAGGTTCTTAAGAGGGACGATCCTGGAAGTACTTCTTGAAGAGATGAGTTTTGAGCCTGCGATGAAAGATGGGCAGCGACTCTGCTGTCCTGACGTCAGTGGGCAGTTCGTTCCACCACTGCGGGGCCAGGACAGAGAAGAGCCGTGACCGTGGGGTCAGGACAGAGAAGAGCCGTGACCGTGGGGTCAGGACAGAGAAGAGCCGTGACCGTGGGGTCAGGACAGAGAAGAGCCGTGACCGTGGGGTCAGGACAGAGAAGAGCCGTGACCGTGGGGCCAGGACAGAGAAGAGCCGTGACCGTGGGGCCAGGACAGAGAAGAGCCGTGACCGTGTCGATCGACCGCAGGGGCCTCGGAGTGACGGGGCAACCAGTCGTCCAGAAGTGACATCCTGTAACAGGATTGGGTTAATGATGAGTGTAGATACTGTTATATAACATGAGTAGTATTGTATTGCTGAGTGACATAGCAGTATAGAGTATTTATAGAGTGCTCTATAGAAATACTATGAAGATTGTTCCTATGATTTGCTGGTGACCCTGTGGGAAATGGGTAGGACTTACTGTAAGGTAACGGTTTTTGGAATGACGCCATGGCTGTCTCTGATTGGCTCCCCTCCAGATAACCCGAGCCAGGTGTCCAGGGTGGTGGTTGCCATAGAAACGCTGGACCTGAACGACAACGCTCCGTTGCTGGACCGGCAGTACACCACGGCCATGTGTGACTCCTCCCTCTCAGGACAGGTGTGTGTGTGTGTGTAAGTGTGTGTGTGTGTGTGTGTGTGTGTGTGTGTGTGTGTGTGTGTGTGTGTGTGTGTGAGAGAGTGAGAGAGAGAGAGAGAGAGAGAGAGAGTGTGTGTCTGTGTGTGTGAGAGAGTGTGTGTTAGAGAGAGAGAGAGAGAGAGAGAGAGAGAGAGAGTGTGTGTGTGTGTGTGTGTGTGTGTGTGTGTGTGTGTGTGAGAGAGAGAGAGAGTGAGAGAGAGAGAGAGAGAGAGAGAGAGAGAGAGAGTGTTTGTGTGTGCGCACGTGTGTGTGTGTGAGAGAGAGTGTGTGTGTTAGAGAGAGAGAGAGAGTGTGTGTGTGTGTGTGAGTGTGTGTGTGTGTGTGTGTGTGTGTGTGTGTGTGTGTGAGTGTGTGTGTGTGTGTGTGTGTGTGTGTGTGTGTGCGCGCTCTTTTACCGCTCACTATCCGTTGTTGTTTTCTTGCTGACCATGTTGACTATAAATGCTAATATACACGGTAAATGTCCATCTGGTGTTGGTTTTTGGATGCATCATTTTCTGTGTATAAACTGTGTGTCTATGGCAACCGCTAAGGAAACGGATCGGCCCATTATGTGCTCATCCTGTTTCTGCCGGGGGGAGTAAAAACAGAGGAACAGATGATCTCCCCCCCTCTCTCCGTCTGTACCCAGGGCCACCCCTGGTCTGGGTCGTACCAGTACCCAGGGCCACCCCTGGTCTGGGTCGTACCAGCTTTAGTGCTCCCAGGGCCACCCCTGGTCTGGGTCGTACCAGTACCCCGGGCCACCCCTGGTCTGGGTCGTACCAGTACCCCGGGCCACCCCTGGTCTGGGTCGTACCAGCTATAGTGCTCCCAGGGCCACCCCTGGTCTGGGTCGTACCAGCTATAGTGCTCCCAGGGCCACCCCTGGTCTGGGTCGTACCAGCTATAGGGCTGTAAAGTCCTTCAGAGACCTGGGCTTTATAGCATCCAGACAGCTGCTTCTTAAGAGTCTATCTGGCCTCACAGCTGCCTCTGGACAGCCTCAAGAAGATCTGGCCTCACAGCTGCCTCTGGACAGCCTCAAGAAGATCTGGCCTCACAGCTGCCTCTGGACAGCCTCAAGAAGATCTGGCCTCACAGCTGCCTCTGGACAGCCTCAAGAAGATCTGGCCTCACAGCTGCCTCTGGACAGCCTCAAGAAGATCTGGCCTCACAGCTGCCTCTGGACAGCCTCAAGAAGATCTGGCCTCACAGCTGCCTCTGGACAGCCTCAAGAAGATCTGGCCTCACAGCTGCCTCTGGACAGCCTCAAGAAGATCTGGCCTCACAGCTGCCTCTGGACAGCCTCAAGAAGATCTGGCCTCACAGCTGCCTCTGGACAGCCTCAAGAAGATCTGGCCTCACAGCTGCCTCTGGACAGCCTCAAGAAGATCTGGCCTCACAGCTGCCTCTGGACAGCCTCAAGAAGATCTGGCCTCACAGCTGCCTCTGGACAGCCTCAAGAAGATCTGGCCTCACAGCTGCCTCTGGACAGCCTCAAGAAGATCTGGCCTCACAGCTGCCTCTGGACAGCCTCTAGAAGATCTGGCCTCACAGCTGCCTCTGGACAGCCTCAAGAAGATCTGGCCTCACAGCTGCCTCTGGACAGCCTCAAGAAGCTCTAGCCTCACAGCTGCCTCTGGACAGCCTCAAGAAGATCTGGCCTCACAGCTGCCTCTGGACAGCCTCAAGAAGCTCTAGCCTCACAGCTGCCTCAGGACAGCCTCAAGAAGCTCAACACTAAGCTGTTCTCAAATGCTTTTATTTTAGGGATTTTTCCTTCTGTGTACTTTTTTATGTTTTTTTTAATAGAATGTTTTGATTTTATGCTTCTATACGTGTACGTGTACGTCTGTATACGTGTTGCAATATTGAATTATGAGCTTCTGTGTTGTATTTTATGTTTTTATGTTATATCCTGTTTTAATCGTATTTTGTTCTTACTGTACCAGCTTTCTAAGCTCGGTTTAGAAAGGAGCTTTTATAAATAACATGTACTTACTTACTTATTTACTTATTTACTTATTTACTTATTTACTTATTTACTTATTTACTTATTTACTTGCTTACTTACTTATTTTCTTGCTTACTTGCTTACTTGCTTACTTACAGTGAAATAATTCACAGAAGTATAATTCCTTAGCAGAAGTGTGTGTGTGTGTGTGTGAGTGTGTGTGTGTGTGTGAGTGGTTAATCTTGGTGAGAACGTACAGTAATAATATTCATTTATTAACACATAGCTGCTGTGAATGAAGGTTCATCTTTTCCACTTCCTGTCCTGGTCCTGCAGAGTGTGTGGACATGATGTCAGGTGGACAGTATTACCAAAGCATCAATTATACAACAGCTAGTTCCGACCGCGCATTGTGATTGGCTAAGACGCATTCCAAGCAGTGCCTTAAAACCCTATAATGGCACTGGGTTAATCACCAAATGTATTCCTACTCCCTGTCGCTCGTAGCGTACTCGCGTTGCCTAGCAATCGTAATCAAAGTCAGAACTAGCTGTCGTATCGCGGAGGTCTGAAACAACATATTTAAGCAAGACTGAACACTATAAACACGTCTTTTTCAAAATAAAATGAACGACAGTGCAGTGCTGTTGTATAAAAGCAATAAGACACTGGAGGTCGTGCTTTACTGTAGTTTATTGGCACGGCTGTGGTGTCTATGGTACTCTGCTTCACATCCTGCCTGCGGCCGCACCACAGCCATGCCAGTAAGCCACAGTAAAGCACGACCTCCAGTGTCTTATTGCTTAAGCATA
>NW_028176270.1:2500-5000 GCF_949987555.1 Borostomias antarcticus
ATACATGGCGATTATGATACAATACTTGCCATACCATTATGATACAAAGGCTCATCTACGAGACAGAGACCTTATTATATCCAACTTTTATCGGGCCGTACGACTTGCTTTGACTTATTATGTACATAATAGAGCTATTCCTTGTTCTTTGAATGAATGAAAGCGTGCCGATGGGACCAGCCAGTCACTTAGCGCGCTCATCCTGAGACACTGATGAAAGGCTGGTGGAGGCCGCTAGCGCAGGGGTAATAATAAACACAAAGACTCTTCTCTACAAGTCTGTTCTGGAAAATTCCATCACGGTTTTGTGGCTGTCTGAGGGGATGGGCGGTTGATTGGGAGCGGCGCGGTGTTCAGGCAGGTTTGGGCAGGTTGGCTGGCAGTGGTGTTTGGGGCAGGTTGGATGGTGGCCTGCAGGAAGTCAGCCCTCTGTGTCGCTCCGCTCTTTTGTGAGGCGACTCTGGCGCGTGCAGCCGTGCGTAACCGCTATCGGCTGTGTCAGGAAATGGCCAATTCTATCGCCTTGGCACTCTAGTATTTAAAGGGCTGGGAATAAGGGTGTTGTGATTGGCCATTATGAAAGCAAAGCCAAACGCCACCGAAGTGTGTTTTATTCGCTTAATCCAACCTCTTTTACGACGGCGCTGGGGCGGGGTCGCGGGGGGGGCATATCTAGCCTGGCATCATGTGAGCTCACATTCAGTTTCTCTCCACAGATCAGTCTGGGGTAAAGCTTCCATTCAGACACATTTCCACCCGGTCTGTTCTCGACCGGGCCAATCACAACCAATTCATCTAAAACGGGGTGGGTGTGATATGACGACTGCGTGACTGATGACTGCCCCATGTTTCGTTGCGCTGATTGGTTGTAGGTTCGAATCCCAGCTCCTCATGTCCAAGTGTCCTTGGGGAAGACACTGAGACCCAAATTGCAGCAGCACCTTGCATGGCAGCTGCCACCATGGGTGTGCGAATGGGTGAACGAGAGGCCGTTGTAAAGTGCTTTAGATAAAAGCGCTATACTGTGTAAGTGCAGTCCATTTACCATTTACCATTATCATTAAGAAGAACGGCTCCCAAATGGCTCCGACCAAAACTGCTCACAATTAGTGGGAGAATTGAATCATTTTTCCACTCATTCCGCCAATGGTCTAATAGTTGGACATGTTTGCCTCTGTTCCATGTAGTCAGTAAGGGCTCAGTTAGAACCAGAGACAAAGAAAGGAGTGCGTATATATGGAACAGATGGGTGGAACCTCACATATTACTGATGGGTGGAACCTCACATATTACTGATGGGTGGAACCTCACATATTACTGATGGGTGGAACCTCACATATTACTGATGGGTGGAACCTCACATATTACTGATGGGTGGAACCTCACATATCAGAACAGATGGGTGGGAGATCAGGCAGGGTCACAGGTAGGGTGGCAGCAGGGTCAAAGGCAGGGTCACAGTCAGGGTCACAGACAGGGTCACAGACAGGGTCACAGACAGGGTCACAGGCAGGTCACGGGCAGGTCACAGTCAGGGTCACAGACAGGGTTACAGCAGGGTCACGGGCAGGGTCACAGTCAAGGTCACAGGCAGGGTCACAGGCCGGTCACGGGCAGGTCACAGTCAGGGTCACAGACAGTGTCCTCACCAGTACTGGGACGCCTCAAGGCTGTGTGTTGAGTCCATTATTGTACTCGCTTTTTACTCATGATTTCACTGCCAAATTCCAAAATAATTCTGTCGTTACATTTTGCATATGATGCAACAGTAATTGGGCCTATTGCGAATGATGATGGAGAAAAATAAGTGAATTATTTCCATCCATCCATCCATCGTCATCCGCTTATCCGGGGTCGGGTCGCGGAGGCAGCAGTTCCAGCAGGGGGCGCCATACATCCCTTTCCCTGGCAGCATCAACCAGCTCTGCCTGGGGAATCTTTAGCCGCTCACAGGCCAGTGCAGAGATGTAATCCCGCCACCTAGTCCTGGGTCTGCCCCGCGGCCTCCTCCCAGCCGGACACGCCCGGAACACCTCCCTAGGGAGGCGCGCAGGAGTTATCCTCACTAGATGCCCGAACCACCTCAACTGGCTCCTTTCGACGCAAAGGAGCAGCGGCTCTACTCCGAGTCTCTCCCGGATGACTGAACTTCTCACCCGCTCTCTCAGGGAGACCCCAGCCACCCTCCGGAGAAAACTCATTTCGGCCGCTTGTATCCGTGATCTCGTTCTTTCGGTCATGACCCATCCGTCATGACCATAGGTGAGGGCGGGGACGAAGATAGACCGGTAGATCGAGAGCGAATTTTTAGATCGTGTAGTAGATAGAACGAGAGTGAATTATTTAAAAGAAGTTAATTATTTAATCTGTAGGTAACACTAAAGAAATCAATATTGATTTCAGAATTAAAAATATACGGCAAAATCCTAAATCATATCCATATTAATGGAGTAGAAGCAGATAGATATGCTGCTTTAAATTCATTGGATTTGGGATATCA
>NW_028176270.1:7500-10300 GCF_949987555.1 Borostomias antarcticus
CTACTCCTAATTAACCCTGACCTATGACCCTAGCCCTACTCCTAACTAAACCTGACCTGTGACCCTAACCCTACTCCTAACTAAACCTGACCTGTGACCCTAACCCTACTCCTAACAAAACCTGACCTAACCTGACCTATGACCCTAACCCTACTCCTAATTAACCCTGACCTATGACCCTAGCCCTACTCCTAACTAAACCTGACCTGTGACCCTGACCCTACTCCTAACTAAACCTGACCTGTGACCCTAACCCTACTCCTAACTAAACCTGACCTATGACCCTAACCCTACTCCTAACTAGCCCTGACCTATGACCCTAATCCTAACTAGCCCTGACCTATGACCCTAATCCTAATCCTAACTAAAACTGACCTATGACCCTGACCCTACTCCTAACTAAACCTGACCTATGACCCTAACCCTACTCCTAACTAAACCTGACCTATGACCCTAACCCATCAAAATGAAGATGCTATCAGTAATCAATAATCCATAATCCCTAATCCATGGCGTCCTCTCCTCCGCGCCCTACAGGGTGCCGTGGGACGCCATCCAGAACATGGCCAACCTGCACACGCTCAACCTGGACCACAACCTCATCGACCACATGGCCGCTGGCTCGTTCGGCGAGCTGTACAAGCTGGCCCGCCTGGACGTGTCGTCCAACCGTCTGCGCACGCTGCCGCCCGACCCGCTGTTCGCCCGCTCGCAGACGGGCGCCGTGAGCCCCACCCCCTACAACGCCGTGGTCAGCCTGAACTTCGGCGGGAACCCGCTGCACTGCAACTGCGAGCTGCTGTGGTTACGGCGCCTGGCGAGGGGCGACGACATGGAGACCTGCGCCACGCCCGCTCACCTGGCCGGGAGGTACCTTACTTCAATCAAATCAATCAATCAAAGCTTTATTTGTATAGCGCATTTCATACCCAGAGGCAACACAATGTGCTTTACAGAGAACAAGGGAGGTGGGCATACGACCCACCCCTACATATTCCAGAGGGAAGCAAAAAAACAGTAATCACCCGGGGGCCAGATAAGTGAGCTGTAAAAATTCTTCCCTGACCCCTCTCAACAAGGCGATCGAGCAAGCTCCAGGAGTATGTTTGTCTACCGGCTAAGAACATTTATAAAGCAATAAATAACATTAAATTACATTTTCAGAGTAAGAGAGGGCTAATAACATCATATTACTACTTATTATCATATTAATACTTGGTTTAGTTTAGATTTCAAAGAACACGCTGAGTGGTCGGTCAAGCTGGTTTCAAACAAAGGCAATAGTTTTATTCTGTTACGATTCTGCAGAGTCGGACTCGAGCACAGGAAGTGAATCCGGGCTCGAGTGAGTCAGATGTGGACGAGGTCGATAGGTTATACAGTGAAAAAGGAAGTGACATAGTTTCAGGATGAAGAGGACAGGGAAGTGATGTCACACAGGAAGAATTTGTAGTTTTAACAGACTGATCTATGAGAACGAACTACAAAGTTAGAACAACAGTTAAGTAGGAAAACAGAACACTTTGGTGAGACTTGAATTTCATTCACAGGGGGAGGAGGGGGTGTTTCCACCCAATTTTAGCGACGCAACCCTGGAATGTGAATGAACGTCTTCCGTCTGTAGTTGAGCGCAGTTTAAAGACTGACTTGTCTTTGAAATCGAGAGTTGAACATGTTTTTTTGAATGATTTTCAAGGTGCCCACCCACATCCATTGTACGAGCAAAACGGTGGTAGAGCAATTATCAGACTTTCTCAAAAGTGCTAGTTTTGTCAACGTTTTGATCTGAACCATTGTATATGATCATAAGTAACCTTAAAACAGGGCTAAACAAGATTTTTTCCCTTTACTACTCCTTTAAAAGAACCTCTCACTGTTCGCACACATCAGATTATTGTTTTAATTCGCACACTGAAGTTCCATATAGAACCTTAACATCCATATGCCTTTTTCCAAGTGAATTGATCGGTCAGCGGGCAGCGCTTCATACGTTTGATCCATAATCTGGAACTTAACCTTCCCCGGAGCAGGTTAGCTCGGCAGCATAAGTTACCATGGAGATATACAGTAGCACGGTGAAAAGTGAACCATCTTCATAGTACGGATAAACCAGGCTTGAACCTGAAGTTATTGCGCTAACCCCATAATCCTGTTTGGTAGTACAGGGCCCTGGTCTTCAACCCCGATTTCTCATATTGCTCTCCTCTCCTCTTCTCTTCTCCTCTCTTCTCCTCTCCTCTCCTCTCCTCCTCTCCCTCTCCTCTCCTCTCCTCTCCTCTCCTCTCCTCTCCTCTCCTCTCCTCCTCTCCTCTCCTCTCCTCTCCTCTCCTCTCCTCCCCTCCTCTCTCCTCCTCTTCTCTCCTCTCCTCTTCTCTCCTCCTCTACACTCCTCTCCTCTTCTCTCCTCTCCTCTCCCCTCCCCTCCTCCCCTCCTCTCCTCTCTCTCCTCTCCTCTCCTCTCCTCTCCTCTCCTCTCCTCTCCTCCTCCTCTCCTCTCCCTCCCCCTCCCCTCCCCTCCCCTCCTCTCCCCCAGGTATTTCTGGTCCATCCCGGAGGAGGAGTTTACGTGCGAGCCCCCCCTGATCACCAGACACACCCACAGCCTGTGGGTCCTGGAGGGTCAGAGGGCGGTCCTCAAGTGCCCCGCGCCATCGGCGACCCCGAGCCCGTGATCCACTGGGTCTCCCCCGACGACCGTATCCTAGGCAACTCCAGCCGCACCGCCTCCTTCCGCAACGGCACGCTGGACCTGCTGGTGACGGTCGCCCGGGACGACGGCGTGTACACCTGCATCGCCATC